>NC_041406.2:34073580-34373580 GCF_900747795.2 Erpetoichthys calabaricus
TTGCTTTTTATTAGTATAGATAAATACAAATTCACATTAATAACTTGGCACACACACTAGTGATTCGTTGCTGAGTGTGAAGTGATAGCGATGAGATCAGAACCTCAAAGTCTAAAGTCATGGTTCTCGCTTAGAAAAGAGTGGATTGATCTCTCCAGGGGCCTCATGCATAACGGCGTGCGTAGAACTCATACTATAACATGGCGTAACCACAAAAGCAGGAATGTGCTTACGCACAGAAAAATCCAGATGCAGGAATCTGTACGTATGCAAACTTCCACGTTCTTCCGCTACATAAATTCTGATCAGCGTGAAAAGTAACGCACGTGCACGCACCTACTGTCCTACCCAAACTCCTCCCAGAATTACGCCTCTTTGAATATGCAAATCAATATAAATAGCCCTTAAGCTCAGCCTTCTGTGAAAAGACAATGGGAAAATTTAAGAATTTCAGCGAATACCCAATGGAGGCAAAGGTAAAACGTACTATTTGTTGGTTTAAACAGTGGTATAATCAACAAAATTAAGCTGATCAAGTGACAGAGTGTCGGAGAAACTCGAAAGCTCAAGTTCACAAAGTTGCACAGAGCCCAAAATAAAAAAGAAATCACATATCAAAGTCGCCGTGAAAAGGCAAGTCGTAGCCCACCGTCTGAGTGTCATATGAAAGCTTATTAGGGTACAGACAAAAAAAAATCACGTAGTTTATTTTGCAATTAAAGTAGAACATCATAAACTTCATCTTAAAATCGTTTAATTTACTAGTTTCTCAAATCCCATTGTAACTAAAGTAGCACATTAAATGCTTTGTTCTGTATTTGATCTTCTATGTGCTCTGTGTGTGAATCACTACCTGCATCTTAAACGGGCTTTCTTTTTCTCCGACAGGACACAGAATCCATTACATTCGTGATATTACAGCTCTCTGAATAATTAAAATACTGAGATGTATACGTGATATCTTTTTCATGATGATGGGAACACGGTGGTGCAGTGCTTGTTCATGTCTCATGCAAGAGGCTTGCTGCGCCATGCGTGACCTTCGATGAAATAATTTATTGCAGCAGTACTGTCTCTTTCAAACGTACTAACCTCCAATTCCTGTCCTTACGTTTCTTTCTCCAAATACCCAATCGCCACACAATCAGCTCTGTAATAGACGTGAAGCCATCTTTAAGCTTAGAACGTCGATTCTTCAAAACGTTTAAGGAACATTGAAATATCTTCGTAGTACATGTTTAATTATTCTATCCGTCTATCCTTCACGTGTCGTGTCAGCACGAGCAAGAATACAACGCAATGCAGGAACAATCCATGAACTAGCTAGCGCTGCGGCACCGTGTCCTCACATGTTTAATTATTAACAATACAGATTATTTAAATGAAGTTAAAGTTTTATCTGTATAATATAATCAACATATTTTGCTACATTTCAACGTAAAAGTGATATCGTCATCATATGTAAATATATCTGCTTTATAAAGTGGCGCAGGTTGTGCAATATTATAACTGTATCCCAAGTTTACAGTGAGGTGATTGTACTTATAAGTCCAAATAGTTCTACAAGGAGCACTTGATGGACTGATTTAGTGTGTTTATAGTTCTTGGGATGAAACTTTTTCTAAACCGCGAAGTCCGTACAGGGAAGTCTCTGAAACGTTTTGCCGTGGCTGAGTCAGCGTCTGCTTAATGCTGTATACCGATAATTCTCTTTCCGATCAGCTAGCTGCTGCTGTGATTCCCCACTCAGATACAGTGATATAAATACTCCGAGTGGTGCAGTGAGAATAATATGGAAAAAGATGATCTGCTGTGGCAACCCTTAACGGGAGCAGCTGAAAGAAGAAGAAGAAGATGCATTGAGAGTAACAACGCTAAAGCAGTTATGGTATTTGGAATACTATGGCTATTCCCTGGACCATTATATTGCTGCATGTTAATTACAATCAGATGCATTACACTAATAAACAATATGCAGTTAGTTTCAGTGTATTTATAAAGCCGCGTCAGGAATGTGGGTCTAAGAAAGAAAGGGTGACCACATAGGAACAGTAGCACTGCTTTGATGCTGGGTGCCGCCAGTCTGCAAAACCGAGTGGAGAAATTGCGTACGCCAGGGTATGAGGTACCGTGGAAAAGTGCGTGGCTTTACGCCAAGTTTAGGTTTTATACATCGCGATTTGAGCGTGGAAACGTTCGTACACAACAATTCTGTGCGTACGCACCGTTTATACATCAGGCCCCAGGTGAGGAACAACTTTCCTTAGTGGAGGAGTAACTGTTGTGGGGTCTTGTTTATGAGTGAAGGAAAAAGGGAATATGAGTTCGATCAGTAGTGGTCCCATGGTGGTGAAGCAGTAGACAAGTCCAAACACAAAACTCTCAGTTTTATGGTTGATGTACATCCCCTGTCCTCACCTATGGTTGTGAGCTGTGAGTAATTACCAAAAGAATGAAATTGCGAGTGCAAGCAGAAGAAATGAGGTTTCTTCACAGGGTGGCTGAAGTGATGCTTTATGACAGGGATAGAAGCTCAGTGATTTGGGAGAGCCACAGGATAGAGTAGCTACTCCTCTCGACTGAGAGGAGACAGTTGAAGTGGTATGGGCATGTCATAAGGATGCCACTTAACAGCTTCTCCAAGCACGTCCCACTGGGTGGAGACTCTGTAGCAGACCCCGGACAGACTGGAGTGATTATATCTCTTGGCTGGCTTGGGAATGCCTGGGAATTTCCCAGACAGAGCTGGAATCTATAGCTGGGTACAGGGAAGTCTGAGATGACCTTCATGGCCTGCTAGCAGCAAGACCCTCATCAGGAAAAGTAGTTTCAGAAAACGAGATACGATTTCAGATACTACAGATGACTATGTACATTGGAGACACCTCAAAATTTTGAATGCAAATCATGTCATCAAGAGTTAGCTTATTTTAAGATTAATTATAGATCAAAGTTGCTGAGCTGATAATTAACATCTGTCAAAAACAATCTATATGTAAAATTAAACTAATGGTGAAAGCAAATGTGAGATCATTTTCCTTTTTGGATCATGGATTATATTTTGTCTTTTAAAAATACATCAGAAACATCTGCAATTTTTAATCACATTCCTGTCACATGACTATACAGTTGCCTAAGTGCTGGAGCACCTTAAAGCCTTCCTGTAAAATGCTAAAAAGGTTTTGCTCTGAACACTGGCATTACTCATAATGAATAGGAATGCAGTGACCATAGACTTTTATAGAGCTCTGACATTTGCTGCAGGTGGCCAGGCATCAAAGACCTTACAAGTTACACACAATTCATGAGATATCTTCAAAAGACAGAGGAGTCCCAATGAGTCAATTTCAAATGAAATGACTTTAATGCTTTTCTCCATCACTTTTTTATTTTTTACTAATAACTCTTACAGATTGCCGAAAAGGAGGAATTATTTGGTTATCATAATAGAACATAAAGAATAAGATGTGGAAGAACAAAAATGATTTTTTAAATTTGAGCTTATGTATTTTTCAGAAATAGAATAAATAATTACTTGGTTATTTTTGCAGTGGTTGATACTCAAAACATAGCACAATTAATTCTTAGTATAAAATAACTCGTTAAACCCAAATTTTATATTTACTGAAATGTTAGCAAATTAAAGGTAAACACAATACAACTTAGCTAATAAATTACAAGAAAGCTTTTAAAACAAAAACTAAAAAATGTAAAATGTTAGCTTCTTCAAAAAATAACATTTCATTCTCAAAGGACAAAATTACACCTTTTATCACCAAGTGACCTACACCAAAAGTATTGATTAATGAAAAAACTGAATTTAACAGCACCAGGTTATGCATTACTATCCATATATAACAAAAAGCAAAAAATGTCATGAAAACTGAAACAGGAAAAGAACTTTAATATTAACTTACTCCATCATGAAGGGAGAAAAGCGCAAATTACACTTAAAGGTTAAAAAAAAAAAAAAAAAAAAAAAAAAAAAGATGTACTGCAAAGTATCATGGAAACTATACCATTAGACTTTTACAGAAAGCTAGCACAAAAGATTGAGTGATTAATATAAAATGTCATTTTATCATTTTAGCTAAAATTGAAGGAGCTTTTCCTTGATTATATAAAAGTGACTGTCCTTTGTTGAAAGAATGCCACAGAATGCCAATACAAAAATATAGAAGCATACACAAATATTGCAAAAATATGTATCTGTTCTCTCATATTTATTTTACTCCTTTTCTAGTGTATATAGTAGATGGGTTTGCGGTACTGAGGGCAATGCAACAGTTTAAACCACGTTCCCGGCACAGCAAATGGCTTGTATTCCTAAGAAAAACAACTGTCAACGAATCTTCCTTATGAGAAGAGTGGGCAAATAAAAATACCACCACACACACACACACAAAACAGTTAACTGTTTTTATTAGCTATTACACCTGGGAATCACCAATGCACAGAAACTCAAAAGCATATCAACTTTTTAGCATAATCAATGTAAGCTGAACCTAACTTAAGAATGAACATGGAAATAAAATGATCGAAAGATTAAAAACAATAATAATTGGCTTTAAGTTGGAAAACCGTGGTAATTACAAGAGTCAATATTATCTTAATTTACTGTAAAAAGCACTTGGTTGTAAAAAAACAAAAACATACTTCCTTTAACACTACTTTTCTTGCTTTTACCATTTACATTGGAAGTCCATTAAAAATGCCAGACCTATGCAAAGGATTTCAATCATATATGGGAGTTTACAACAACAGACTTTATTACAACAAAATGGTTTGAGTAAGAATCAATTGTTGCTTTAAAAATATTTATAGGTGGGCTGGATGGTAGAAAAAATAATTTACACACTTAACATACCTTATCATCTTAAAAAGCAATATATATGCATTTTGATATTCTTTTTCACTAAAGTGTCAGTTCAAATTAAATACAAAATAAAAAACATTTTGACTGAAAATCAAGTTTTACAGAAAAAAAAAAAAAATGGCTTTCAGGCATTTTTTCCAAATGAGTATCACAGCCTCAATTTTCTGTCACCCTCCCCACCAAATAGACTCAGTGTTTGTACTTAATAACATAAACTATCCAAGAAATATAAACTACCAGAAACTACTCCAAATTATTGCTCTTCTCCTTTTTATATGAGCTAAAAATGTTAGGTTCAATAACTGTAAGAACCACTGCCTGACAATAAAACTGTTAACCAATTGTTTCAATTCTTGATTATTTTTACTTTATAACTTGATTTCAAAGTAAAAATAAAATGCTCAGAATAAATATTTGCTAATTATTTAATGCATAGGAAAAATATTAATCTATAATAATAAAACATTTTCTGCTTAAGTTATCCTTATGCTGAAAATACAAATTTAAATACAATTTAACCCATGCACATTAATCTACAGGTCTCTGTTGAAGAACACCATACATGGAGAAACCTGATAAAACTGATTTTGCTAACAAATTCAGGTATTTGAGAGAAGATGAAGCTGCAGCTACAAATGAAGACTACTTAGCAAATGTCTCTCCAAAGATTATTTGTACTTAAATACAAATTTAATTTAAAGTTTTGAAAAAGCACTGGTCACAGCATTCAAATGAGGCAAATGAAAGTAATGTTGGAGCCAACTATCACTCTTTTTTACTTTACACTTTACCTTATATTTGTCTAAGTGTGTCATGCATCATAAACATAAAAAATATCCTGAAGAATTATGCAAGGCTTATTTTTTAGCCTTTCATTTTCAATATAAAATTATTTATCTGAATATTTTTAGTCACCTTTTAAGAGGTTTAGAGTATGCTACACGTGCATGTCCTTTTGTTCCATTCTGAAGTCTCCCAGAGGGATGCCTTGCGAGCTATGGTGCACATGGCAAACTTAACATCCAGTTGGTTTTAATCAGAGCTCTGGCGGGACACATGCTGGGCCAACTGGGAACACTGTATGGACCGGATGAAAGGAAGCCCTAAAATCCACGGAACGACAGGTGGCTGCTCTGGCAGACCCAAGTTCCAGCTCTCATGTACTACCATCCCCCAAAACGCACCTGCAAAGTCCCCTACACTGCAGTAAGTACTTGTTTGTACAGTGAAAGCTGCTTGCGATTTAGCTATTTATGAGGCCCTGCCAATGAAAATCCCCTGATGAGCCTTCTACATCAGCATTTACCAGCTAAGAAAAACACAACTACACTCCTCTAAATCGACTATTTAAAGAAGATTTCCAGCTGATGGCACAATGACAGGCCAAGAATATGCAAAATTTACTACCACTCTGTACAATTTATCACTGTATCAATTTCACAGAATAATCTCTCAGATAGCAAACTAAAAAAAATTAGCTACAGGCATAATGTGCAAAATTCCACTTATTTTGGTCAAAGATAATGACAACTAAAATGTAACAGTATCATATCAGTAATTAAGATGAAAAGTTTATTTAACAGGACACATTCCATACAATTAGAAATGAAAAATATATATGTACCTAACTTTTTTTTTTTTCTTTCTTTCTTTTTTTTTTTTTTTTTAAACCTAGGGGTTTTATTGGATCATGTCAAAGATATCAACATGGGGAATTTTCAGGTTAAACATCTCAAATATCTTTGTACAAGTTGCTTGTCAAAATCAGAGCTCTGGATCTGACCAAACATACCAGGCCTTTTTCCTACTGCAGGTTAACAGCATTCACACAAACCTCTTATTCCAGATACAATTCAAAACCTGTATAGGGACCAGGTAGCATCCCCCTAACATAAAGTATGGCAGCAGTAGTATCATCTTATGGAGCTGCTTCTCAGCAGGAGATGGATAATCTTGTCAGGACTGATGGAATGAAAAATAGGGCAAAATATAGAAAAAAAATCATTAAGGCCTAAGTCTCTTTGCCAGAAAACAAGCTGAGACAGATGTGTATGTGTTTTAAGAAGACACCAATTCAAGGTAACACTAAACTGCTCTAAAATGAACCTAACAGATGTCCTTGAACATCCCAGTGAGAGTGCCAACCCTAACATTGTTGACAATTTGAGAGAAGAATCCACAAGTTCTTCCCATCAGAATCCCTAAACTAACAAGATACAGAACAAATAGTGAAATTTTACAAGGAAGAATAGAGAAATATTGCTCCACCATGACATACAAAGTTAATACAGACTTAATCCAAAAAAAAAAAAAAAAAAAAAAATCCCTGGCTGTAGCTCAACAACTTTACAGCTAAAAAGTTTTTACACTCTATTGCTTTTATTGTTTTCTATATTATGTGGACCATAAATAAAATCGTTCAATTTACAATTACCAGTAAACAACGTAAATGTAGTGAAAAATGTTGAGGTGTAAGTGGTCACTTTTTTTTTTTTTTTAAAAAGGTACTATTGCAAGAATACAATGAACTATGGTGAGGCAGAATGTAAATTAATTTTCCCCATTAATGACAATATAAAACTGGGCCATATATCCCGCTTACTGTGTTTTAGATGGGGAGTTAAGCTTTTTTTGAAAATATATTATTCAAGGCTTGTACAATTGTGTCATCTAGATAAGGGGTTCTTAACAGGGAATTGAAATGTTTTGAAGCATTAGTCTCTTTTAGGAAAAACTAATGCCTGTCAGGTAGGTTTTTTTTTGTGTGTATGTATGTCACTTTTCATTTCTCTTTCATTATTATGACATTCAGCCACTTTAAAAGAAGACTGTTCATTTTACTACTCTGCAGCATTTTCCAGGGCTAGGGGCATGGATTCACCTTGGAAATGCATTCTTTCATTAGGAAAAATAACTCCAAGAATCTGTGATAAAAGAATTATTTACAGTTTACTTATGTTATCTTAAAAATGATTCTTAGATACAGAAGGCATGTTTTATTAAATGAAAACCTTTTCTGCTTCAAAGTGGATGTATTTGATAAGTTTTAAGACTTTTTCATTCATTCATTCACCTATGGACATGTGTATCAATTAGTTCTACTGTAAACTGCAAAATCAGACAAGGAACTCTTAAACTTTATTAAAAAAAAAAAAAAAGGCTTCCCTGCAGAACACAAATTAATATATAACATAAAGTGACAGTGAAGAAACAACTTTGACTTAAAAAATAACAAACCTAAAGAATAAGTTCAAGGCTACCTTTGTGACTTAAATCTATTTTTAAATCTAAATTGTCATTTTAAGTATTTCTGTAATAAAGCCCTTGTTCTATTGCTTTGAAGCTACCTCACATAACTGATCAGACTTTGCTATTACTTGCACCTTTGTACTAATCTAGAATACACCACTGAATTGAACAGCAATAACCTATTGGCTCTAGCACCATCCAAATGAGTCTCATTTACACTTTCACAACATTTGACAACAGTTTCAGCAATCTCTGCACATCTCAGAGATTGTTCTGCTGTTCAGACGCTACATGTCAATCTAAACTGGATAAATCGGTTAAAAAAATGAATAAGTGGTTGGCACAACTGTAGAGATGTTCATGGCAATCACAGGAAGAATCCATTTATCAGGGCTATGTATGGTGCTGTACTAAAAGATGATGACTCTGACCCTAATTTCAACACCCTCATTCAAATGTGTGACACTACAAATTAAAACAACTGCACCTGAAATTTGTTTGAATACATTACTGATTTCTCAAACCAAGCACAAATTTAGTATTTTTTATTCCTGAACCAATTCTATAAGTGGATAACAATGTTAATAATGAAAGTGTTTTTTTTGCCTTGGAAACGCAGCAGAGTTGTTATACTTCTAAAGGTGTCATTGTGACTACAAAATCTTTCTTTTCTCTCTGATGCAGTGGGACTCCCTATCTCTGCCTTCACTCATGCTTGCTTGCTTGCATGCCGGCTGCACCAGACCTTTTTGTTTTATGGGCATCTGTGTGTTGACTCACATACCACCCCATAACTTCTCATGTACCAAAAGTGTTAAGTGTACCACAGGTTGAGAAAAACTGATCAACATTATGGTATAAACCTGTTATATGGTAAAAGTAAATTGCTTGGTATTTACAGAGAATAAGGTTCTTTTATTCAGATTCTTAATTAAGAATTACTAGCAGATATTTTTCAAAAAGATCATCATCTTCCATCCTTCTCATTGCAAGGAGAAAGTCTAGAACCTATCCCAAGAAATATAGGTAAAAGTCAGAAAACAGCCCTGGGCACTGCTCCTTGACTATCACAGCGACCACTTACACACAAACACAAAGAGGCAATTTAGAATCACCACTCTGCCTAACTAGCATGAAAAGAAGAACAAAAAATACATTGATTGAGGCTTTTATTTGACTAAGTTACTTTGTGTTATTCACATACTTTGTTTATCTGAGTCAAAAACAAATTACAGTACATATTTCCTGAAAATACATGCATATCATACAAACCATGCCATAATTTTAAAATGAACACAGTGCAAATTTAATGCAAATTGTTTAAGCCAAAATCTCCATTCAGAAATTGTTCTGTTTTTCAATGACAGTATGACAGCTTCACCATAAATAAATAAAACAAGGTTGGTCTCGTCCGTTTATAGGAGATGGACGTCTGAAGCAGAGGTCCGCTAGCAGCGGCTTTATTTTCCCACGTATTTCATATTATTTAGAGGTATCCTGTATTTAACCCGACCAAGGAACTTCCACTACAATATACAAGCATGAGTAAAAGAAGAAAAGTCAGAAAGAACCGGAAAAGAAACTTAAAGCTGCATCAAAGTCTGGATAGACATCCGGCCCGAGTGCAAGGTATGGCCTCTCGGAGACCGACCTAGAACAGGCAGACGAATGCGCAGATTTCCTGGGACCCCGCTCCATTGTATCGTCTCCAGTCGAGAGTGAAAATGGGAGCGAAGGTGCAAGTGATACAGGTCGCGATGGATCGCCGATTTCTGAGGATCATTCGAGACTAGAAAAGGCCCTGCAGGATGTGCTCTCATCTACTCATCGCGAGCCCACATCACCTGCTGTAACAGGAGCTGCATTTCCACTCACGGAGCACGAAAGCCGAAGCGAACTGTCCGAACTGAAAGAGATGATCGCTATACTGGCCACTGCCATGGTTACGGCCATAAATGAGCTTAAGAAAGATAACAAGAATGATCTTAAGAAGGCGACCCATTGAGCTTAAGAATGAGCTTAAGAAGGATAACAAAGATAAGGAAACGCGTCTATTTAAACGTTTTGATGTGAACTTTAAAGGCATGTTGGAGAAATTAGTGGAACATATCGAAGAAACTAAATTCAAACTGAAAATGCTTGCCGACCAGATTAATGACATTACAGATCAGCTGGAAGACGTTAAGCAGGCATTCACGGCTCGAGTTGAAACAGCGGAACAACTGACGTCTAACGCCGATGAAAAAGCCACAGCTGCGAATCCCGAATGCAAAAAACTTGGAGACAGACTTGCAGTCCTGGAGGATGGGTGCAGAAGAAACAATATAAGAATTGAGGGTATACCTGAGAAACGAGAAAACTCAAGCCCAGTGAAATTTGCAGTAGAATTACTGTCTAAAATAACTGGAGATGACTTTAAACTCGACATTGAGATAGCAGCGGCTTATCGCACAAACAGACCAAGCACCTTTAAACCTAGGTCTTTTATTGTCCGCTTCGAGCGACTACGATGTAAGTTTGATGTGATGGCACTTCTCAGACACAAGCAAGAGATTATATTTGAAAATAATCTTATTCGTATTTTCCCCGACTTCTCACCATCAACAACTGCAAAACGTGCAGCCTACATTGACATTAAAAAGTTGCTACGGAAAGCCGATATCAAATACAGCCTCTTGTATCCCGCCAAACTGAAAGTGGAAGTTCAAGATCAATATTATATTTTCTTAAGCAAAGAAGAAGCTGAAAAGGAATTAAAGAAGCTGTTTCAGACACTTTTTTGAAAGTTAATAAGGAGCCGTATTCTATCAAGGCATGGAAAGGACCTATGATCTGCTCTCTGGATCCATGTTTAAAGAGACTGGTATTATAATTATACATCCTTTTCTTTATCTGGACTTTATATGTTTATGTTTTAATTAGAGTTATAGAGTTATAGACGTGAGTGTGAAAGTAATTAAAGGAGGATTTGTTTTTTTTTTTTTTATTTATTCTACTATACCTTAAAGTAGACTGTTTAACATCATACCGTTGGTTTATTGCTTTTTCTACTATTTATACTATTACCATTATACTATTACAGTAGGAATTACCAGGTCTATCTTAGACTAGTTTTTAAAATCATTCCCAGGGTTGATTCTTTTTTTTTTTTTTTTTTTTATCTTAATATCTTAATAACTTAAAAGTGCTGAAGATTATTTCAAGCTTAAAGACTGTTAATGATAATATTTTTGGCAGATAGTATTAAGAATTTAGCTGCAAAAGATATCTCTGTTTTAATTCTCTAACGCCGCTGCAGGGTGGGGTTTGTTTTGTTTTGGACGTGCTCTGTCTCTTCGTATGTCAGAGGACCGGGACATCGCGAAGTGGGATCTAGCCTCATGTGGGGAGGCAAAATGGGGGGGTGGGAGGATAAAGGGGGGAGAGAAGGAGAGCAGGTTATATCTAATCTATTCTTGTAATCCTTATAATTATAAATATCAATGCAACAATAGGCTAAAATGCAATAACTCATGGGGAATCTTGAAACTAGGATTAAAACTGCCTCAATAACAATTAAAACTATAAAATGACATTAAAAACTCAGAATCAATGTCTCCATGATGGGACAGTTAACTTTGTGAGCTGGAATGTGAAAGGCCTGAATCACGAATTAAAGAGAAAGAAAGTATGCTCTCACCTAACAGGCTTAAACGCTAAAATAGTATTTTTACAGGAGACCCACTTACTAACCAAGGATCAGTTCAGACTACAAAAAGAATGGACTGGCCAAATGTTCCATTCCAGCTTTATAAAGAAAACTAGAGGGGTGGGAATTCTCATACACAGAACAGTTCCATTTGTAGCATCAGATGTAGTATCGGACCCTGAAGGGAGATATGTGATGGTCATGGGCAACTTATATAACAGTAAAATGATTTTGATAAATGTTTATGCACCCAATGTTGATGATAAGGAATTCATGCAAAATCTATTTGCATCCATTCCCAATGTGAACACTCATAAAATTATAATGGCTGGGGACTTTAATTGTGTTCTAAATCCACTCTTAGATAGGACTCCTGTGACAGGGGGGACGACATCTAATACTGCAAAGACAATTACACAGTTTTTAAATGATCACAACTTATCAGACCCCTGGAGGTTTCTTAACCCAAACTCAAGAACATATTCGTTCTACTCACCAGTGCATTATAGCTGCTCCAGAATTGATTATTTTTTTATAGATAATAATTTCCTGCCTACAATTAAATCATGCAAATATAACACAATTGTTATCTCTGACCATGCCCCTTTTGTCTTGGAGCTAAAATCATTAAGCCCCTCACACTCACCTCGTAGATGGCGTCTTAACCCTCTTTTACTGGCAGACGAGAACTGCACAGAATTTATATCCAAACAAATCAGCTTCTTCCTAGAGACAAACACGTCCACAGAGGTTTCTGCAGGAACACTCTGGGAAACTCTAAAGGCCTTCTTAAGAGGACAGATTATTTCATATCTTTCCCACAGAAATAAATTAGAAACCAAGAAAGTGTCAGAGCTAAGAAGTGAAATTACTAGAATAGATGAAGAACAAGCCAGGCGTCCAAATGAAGTTCTCCACAGGAAAAGGCAGGCCCTGCATACAGAACTTAACATCTTAACAACTAAAGAAACTGAACAACTTATTTATTAAGTCTAGACATCATTACTATGAACACGGAGAAAAAGCTAATAAGCTTTTAGCTCAACAAATTCACAAACAAGAAGTTCGCAATGCAATACCAGTAATCACCAACAAGAATGGAGAAGAAATTATTGACCATAAAAATATGATGCACACATTTAGAGATTATTATAAGTCTTTATATTCTACTGAGCCCAAAGAAGACAACACACAATCTAATGCATTTCTGGATACATCACAGATACCACAAATAGATGCGTTAAGTGCTGAGGAACTGGATAAACCTCTAACGCTAACAGAATTACTAGACGCTATAAAGTCACTACAAAGCGGGAGATCAGCAGGCCCTGATCGTTACCCCATAGAATTTTATAAGAAATTCTCCACTCAGCTAGATCCCCTCTTATTGGCAACATTTACGGAAGCTTCAGACAACCAAATACAACTTCAAACATTTCGACAAGCATTAATCACCATCTTTCCTAAACAAAATAAGGACTTGTTACAATGTGCATCATACAGACCAATTTCACTCCTGAATAATGATGTTAAGATACAGTAATCCGTCCTCCATCGCGGGGGTTGCGTTCCAGAACCACCCGCGAAATAAGAAAATCCGCGAAGTAGAAACCATATGTTTATATGGTTATTTTTATATTGTCATGCTTGGGTCACAGATTTGCGCAGAAACACAGGAGGTTGTAGAGAGACAGGAACGTTATTCAAACACTGCAAACAAACATTTGTCTCTTTTTCAAAAGTTTAAACTGTGCTCCATGACAAGACAGAGATGACAGTTCTGTCTCACAATTAAAAGAATGCAAACATATCTTCCTCTTCAAAGGAGCAAACAAATCAATAGGGCTGTTTGGCTTGTAAGTATGCGAAGCACCGCGGCACAAAGCTGTTGAAGGCGGCAGCTCACACCCCCTCCGTCAGGAGCAGAGAGAGAGAGAGAGAGAGACAGATAAAAAAATCAATACGTGCCCTTTGAGCTTTTAAGTATGCGAAGCACCGTGCAGCATACTTAAAAGCTGCACACAGAAGGTAGCAACGTGAAGATAATCTTTCAGCATTTTTAGACGAGTGTCCGTATCGTCTAGGTGTGCGAACAGCCCTCCTGCTCACACCCCCTATGTCAGGATCACAGATAGTCAGCGCAAGAGAAAGAAAAGTAAGCTGGGTAGCTTCTCAGCCATCTGCCAATAGCGTCCCTTGTATGAAATCAACTGGGCAAACCAACTGAGGAAGCATGTACCAGAAATTAAAAGACCCATTGTCCTCAGAAACCCGCGAAGCAGCGAAAAATCCGCGATATATATTTAAATATGCTTACATATAAAATCCGCGATGAAGTGAAGCCGCGAAAGGCGAAGCGCGATATAGTGAGGGATTACTGTACTCTCAAAAATCCTAGCTAGAAGGATGGAGAAAGTGCTGCCCTCGGTAATATCACAGGATCAAACTGGATTTATTAAAGGCCGACACCTATCTTCCAATCTCCGACGCTTGTTTAATGTTATATATTCACCAGCAAAATCAAACACCCCAGAGATATTACTATCATTAGACGCAGAAAAAGCATTTGATATGATTGAATGGAACTACCTTTTCACTGCATTGGAGAAATATGGGTTTGGCCCGAATATTTGTGTATGGATCAAACTACTGTATACCAATCCAGAAGCTTCAGTTTGTATTAATAACATTTGTGGTACCAGACAAGGATGTCCCTTGTCGCCATTGTTGTTTGCAATCTCTATTGAACCACTGGCGGTTCACTGCTGAAATTCTTATCAGATAAAGGGGATTGTCAGAGAAGGACTGGAACAGAAAATTTCTCTATATGCAGATGATATGGTCTTATATATATCAGACCCAGAAAACACTGTTCCTGCTGTTTTAAACAGCACTAACAGAATTTCAAAAGATATCTGGTCTTAGAATTAATCTGAATAAAAGTATACTCTTTCCAGTGAATTCACAAGCATATAATATTAGATTAGACACCCTACCTTTTACCATAGCAGATCAGTTTAAATACCTAGGGGTAAACATCACAAGTAAACATAAAGCTCTTAATCAACAAAATTTTGCCGTCTGTATGGAAAAAATTAAGCAAGACTTGCATATATGGTCAACCCTTCATCTCACTCTAGCCGGAAGAATTAACATGGTTAAGATGAATATCCTTCCTAAACTTCTCTTTTTATTTCAAAACATTCCAATATATATCAATAAATCATTTTTTAAACAGTTAGATTCAACAATAACCTCATTCATTTGGAACTCAAAACACCCACGTATCTGAAGAGCGACCCTACAAAGACTTCAGGCAGAAGGTGGCATGGCTTTACCTAATTTTCAGTTTTATTACTGGGCAGCAAACATACAAGCCATAAAAACTTGGACACAAATAAATGAACATACACAGACTTGGTCCTCAATAGAAGTAAATTCCTGTAGTACTTCTTTATACTCCTTGCTCTGCTCTCCAATAAATGCAAGTTATCGCAAATATACTAATAACCCAATTGTGCTTTACTCACGCAGAATATGGAACCAAATTAGAAAGCATTTTAAGATGGAAAATCTTTTATCAGTGGCACCTCTGCAAGAGAACCACTTCTTTCAACCTTCGCAAGTATATCCAGTTTTTAATACCTGGAAAAGTTTATGGATTAAAATGCTCAGAGATCTTTATATAGACAACATATTTACATCTTTTGAACAATTACGTTCAAAATTCAACCTCCCAGCTACACATTTCTTTCACTATCTTCAAATTAGAATTTTTGTTACACAGAAATTGCCCGATTTCCCCCACCTCGCACCCTCCACAATGCTGGAAAAAATACTGCTCAATTTCGAGGAATTGAACACTATTTCCACATTATATAAAATCTTATTAGAGTCCCTACCTTTCAAAGATCCAAGAGGACATTGGGAAGAAGATCTCTTAATCAATATATCAGAAAAGGAGTGGAAGGTAGCAAAGCAGAGAATTCACTTGAGTTCTATATGCGCAAAGCATAGAATTATTCAACTAAAAATTATACATCGAGCTCATCTGTCTCGCTTAAAACTGTCCAAAATGTTTCCAGGGCAGGATCCAACCTGCGAACGCTGCAACCAAGCTCCTGCCTCACTGGGTCACATGTTCTGGGCCTGCACCAAACTAACATCATTTTGGACAAAAATTTTTAAGTGCCTTTCAGACAGCCTTGGGGTCACAATCCCTCCTAACCCATTAACAGCTGTGTTTGGTGTTCTTCCAGATGGACTTGAATTGGAGAAGGACAAGCAAACGGTGATTGCATTCACTACACTTTTGGCACGCAGACTTATTTTGTTACATTGGAAGAATCCTAATTCTCCTCTGATAAGTCAGTGGGAAACCAATGTTTTATATTATTTGAAATTGGAAAAAATCTAATTCTCAGTTAGAGGATCTGTACAAAATTTTTTCAAAACCTGGTAGGATTTAATCAATATTATTTTAGAATAAGAGAAATAACTATTACCGCATTTAACTCCCTTCTCCAACTCTTATTTACATATATATTTACTTCTCCCTTTCTTTTGTTCAATGTTGCCTTATTAAAAAGCCCTAAGCAATTTTCCTTTAGCTAAGCTCTCCTTCTCAGGGGTGGGGTTTGATTTGTCTTCAATTTTGCTGGGTTATAAATTGATCTATTTGTATGGAATGATTACAATGAAAATTAATAAAATAAAAATATAAATAAATAAAACAAATAAATAGTAAAATAAAATAAAATTAAAATTACTTGAACCAACCAATTCTACCATGTTCAATATCACTCTTACTCAGTGGCAAATTACCGAGAATATCTGGCTCACAAAGTCTGACTATAACTCTTTAGAGATATATGCAATTTTACTAATGGTACTAACATAAAAACTAAACGTATGATCATGGGAATAAAATTATTCTTTTTCTACATGTGGAATATTCATTGTACACAAAAATGCAAAGCAGATGAATTAAGTTGCAAGAAAAAAAAAGCTTTTTAAGTTCAACATAAAGCTTAAGTAATTTTAATCCTTTTGCTCAATCAAGTATAAAAGTGGGACAGGCAAAATTAAAGTTGACAAATAATAAAATACTTTATTCATATTTTTTTACCTTAATTTCAACTAAAACCCTATCTAAAACTGATTAAATATTTGCATAACTTTGTATAACCCTGGTTTTACTAAACAAAGTCATTTCATGGGAATAGCAAACTAGATATATTAAATTAACTGGAAGATCCCCATCCAAAAAAGATGTAAAAAAAAAAGTAAAATGTCGTCGGGTTTTAAATGGCGAACTTGCCTTCAGCAGGCATCTACTTGAACCCATACTGCATCAATTTAATTAGAATCTAACTGACTTTCACAAACACTTTAATGTTAAAAGGACCCTCTCAAGTAACATCTAATCCTTAGTTCAGGTTAAATTCACCTTGCAAAACTGGCACAATGCAAATGAAACAAGGGTTAACTTTATTTTCCACTTAACCTATCCTCAGGTATAACAAGATATTCCTTTAACATAAGCAATGCTAATCTGAACCTTTCCTTAATCTTTATGAAAATCCTTTTAGTTTTGCCCATTGGCAACACCTTCTGTTTAAAATAAAAAAATGCAAAGATATAACTGCACAGACAAAATAAAGAAAATGGTAGGGCTTCTTTTCAATTAAGAACAATCACTTAACAAAAATTCAGACATATGAAGGAAGGCATTAAATATCCTTTTTTATCTTACGAATCACACAGAATTTTCACAGTTACAAAAATCTACTCTGGGGCACTTCTGCAGCCTACAGAATGCAGGGCCAATTATTGTACAGGAAGACAGAAGGAAGCATTCAGTACTACATGTCCAGGCAGTAATACATTTTCCCTGCTAGGATACCATAAAGCCAGGTATTCTCAGTCTGTATTCTCCCAAATGTTTGCATTCATCATCACTCCCCTACTGCTGTACCTAAGTGTCCTACAGTGTGCAATGTTTGCTTGAGTTTCTGTGGGAATGACTGCAATCCAGAAGTGCTTTCCAGTGAGCAGGTGTGGTGTCGAAAGTACTCCTGTGAGCCATGGGCAGACATAAAGAATCATCAGGAAAGGAGGAAGAGGAAGTCAGTATGTTGGTGATGAGGAACTGAGGTAGAATGGAGAGTACAATTATATTTTCTAAAAGCTAGGTTAGCAAAACCAAAAGGCCCAGCAGGGCGCACTTTTATTATTTTGTACTTGGGTTATTATATTTCTCTATACAATAATATATTTTTTTTTATTAAAAGTATCCTTCCAAACCTTAATCTGGACTCCAGACTCCACTGGTGCTTTTTCTGTGTACAGGTTGGGCTCCATAGCATTCTGTGTGGTCATAGGACATTTTCTTCTAAACTAAGCTATCTGCTGTCAGTTATGAATACATTGAACAGCATGATACTTATGATTTTAACAGTCTCATAGCTAATAGCTATGACAGTGTTTTCTTTTTCCTACAAAACAGGTTTCCATATATGCTTAGAAGCTTTAAAAAAAGTACAGTATACAGTTTCAAGCATTTTTAAGCATGGGCAGGGCACACTGAGAAAACATGAAAAATGTATTATAATTACAGTACTGTACAACTTTCAGCATAAAATGAATCAATAACATTGGGAAAAAAACATGACTGAATATTTATTACCAGATTGATTGTTCTCGCACTGCCATCTTTTTGAAACTGTAGTGACTTCTTTGGCATCTCTCTAGGGCAAGACACATGTTCTGCAAATTACATTTGTGAACTGCGGTTCACTTGAGCCAATTGTTAAACAGACGACACAATCTATATCCTCCAAATTGTGGGGTCATTTGAGGCTGCCTACTCTACAGTTGTTTAAAGGGATTTACTATCAATGTAACTGTAATTTACTTCATTGCTTATAACTAAGTTACACATTTTCTTATGTATTTTCTGCATTCATTCTTATTCATAAATTGAAATAGCTAAATCCCTTTCCCACAATTGATTTGTCAAGGTTTTTACTTTGCTTCATGCAAATAAACTTAACACTCTTGGACATATCCTAAAATAATTTTCCTATTGCAAACCGCAGATAATAAAGAAAGATCAAACTTTGGAAAAAGCAAAGTCATTTGTGAAAGTTAACAGCTGGAGTTCACTTAAGTCCTGTGTTAAAAAAGCCTGTATTTTAATAATGGAAAATTTTTCCTTGCTGTCAATCTCAGCCTTTAATAAAAACTGTAAGTATAACGTTGTGGTCACCCTCACTCTCATTACCCTCAGAGAGTTTGAGCATGAAGGTGTCTATGGAACAGTGAAACGTCTAGCTCCTTCTTACAGATTACCAGGGCCTGAAAACTGTACTTGCTGGAAATTCCATCTGCTGTACATTATCTCTCAATCTGCAGCCTTACCAGTCTCAAATTCATACTTGTTGCTACACCAAAGGATTATTTTTGACTGTTTTATTAAGCACTGGTCAGAGTGCCTAATATTTTAAATTCTTTATATAAATGAAAGATAAATTACTATTTTGAACACAGGCACCTTTTACATAAGGTTTAGTGTTACAACTAATGAAAAGAAAATGTTTTTTTTTTTTTTTTTAGAAATGATCAACAGGTAAAAAAACTTATACTATAATGTTTGGGATAATAAATATATTGTAACACATTTAGCAAAAAACTGAACCAAGAGTGAAAAGTTAAAGAAATACAAATCAAGTTAAGTAACTTTCTAAAGTTCAGGAGGAATTATTGACTCAACAATTGCTTCACCACAACCATCCGGCACATTGAATGTATTATTATGCCACGGCAACTCCTCTACCCAAAAATGTTCAAATTAGAAATTGACCTCCTATGGAGATCATCAAGGAGTCAAGTTTCAAAACTACTATTAAATCCAGGTATGCAGAATAATTCTACAATCTGCTCGCGTCTTCTGGAATCACAACCACAAATAAACTCAGTGGTGTAGTGGTTTCGTACTACATTCCAAAGTTGTGATGCTACCAGGTCAAATATCACCAGTCGAATATAATCTGAACATGAAACAAAAAACCTTATTTGAAGGGGAAACTGACAATTAAACAAATAAAAAAGTTTGTTTCACCTTACATGAATTTCAACATTGAGTTACTCCAAATATGCTACACAACATTTTCAGATCTTGTTTTTCCTCATTTCAAGAACATTTATAAATATCGATTAGAGGGTTGCATGGGACTGGCATCTAAATACCTCTGCAGCACTATGAATCTTTCATTGCTCTTCTGGAACTTTGATGCCTGACTAACTGCTATAGTATTCTAGTGCTTTCAGAAATTCAGTGCAAAATACAAACCGAAGGAAAAATGACTAGTGCCAGATTTTCACCAAATTAGAATCACTAATGTTGAGCCTTTTCAGCTTTAAACTTATCTGACATTGGAACAACTAAGCAAAATTAGAATTGTGTCCTGTGGCAAACATTATTCAAATTAATAAATAATTTCCACAACATAGAATATACTGCTTTCTAGGCTTAAGCCATATGCACCTGCTGCCCATTACAGCTTTAATGCCACAAGGTCACACAGTCTGTGCTAGTGAATTTTAAATGTGCATTACAAAGAAACGCTAGCTCTGAAAACTTAAAGAAGGAAGAAAGCAAAAACAAAAAATCGCCTCAAACTGAACAGAATACAAATCAATATAACCGGGTATGAAAATCCTTCCAAAATGAATGTGTAAGGCAGTCCTCTATGAATTTTTCAATTTGTGGTTTGAAAATGAAAAAGCTATCTTTCAAACAAAGCTACAGGTACAATTATAAAAGCAAACATCTCAACTATGTATTAAACAATATGGGTTGAAATAATGAACCATGGGCAGCACGGTGGCGCAGTGGGTAGCGCTGCTGCCTCGCAGTTGGGAGACCTGGGGACCCGGATTCACTTCCTGGGTCCTCCCTGTGTGGAGTTTGCATGTTCTCCCCGTGGGTTTCCTCCGGGTGCTCCAGTTTCCTCCCACAGTCCAAAGACATGCAGGTTAGGTGGATTGGCGATTCTAAATTGGCCCTAGTGTGTGCTTGGTGTGTGGGTGTGTTTGTGTGTGTCCTGTGGTGGGTTGGCACCCTGCCCAGGATTGGTTCCTGCCTTGTGCCCTGTGTTGGCTGGGATTGGCTCCAGCAGACCCCCGTGACCCTGTGTTCAGATTCAATGGGTTGGAAAATGGATGGATGGATAATGAACCATTGTACTTTACATGTACAATGACGTGGACTGAAAAAGAAAGGAGCAATGCATCTTTAAAAACTATAATTTAAGTGGTATGTTATTGAATCATATCACACACAGGACACTTTATGAAAGTTAAAATGTGGCGTGGCATGGCATTGCCTATATGTGCATAGCTACTATATACTGTAGTTGGCTTAGTATTTTCAGTTTATTAAAAATAACTGTTTTTGCAATGTCCAAGTCACATACTGTATATAATTTAAATTAAAACTCACATTGATGGCATATTCCAACACCAACAATTTGATAAACCTATTTAGAAAACTAAACAGGCTTTTTCATTAAAAGAAATGTACATAGTCAACCCTTAATTACTTAGGGGTGGAACTGTTAAAAATGAAACTTTACCACTATAATGAATCATACATAGTGCTAACTGGCAGAAAATAAATTTTAATGTCCTCTGCTAGACCAGGTGACCTGTGCTTGTGAACTTTAATTAGTTCCCACAAAACAAGGACTGGGAGTGACTACCTTAAACTTCAGAAAAAATGAAATAGTAGCTATCTTTCTAGCATCCTGTCCCCACCTTGCTTGATGTCTGGGATCTCAATGGACATGATTAGATCAATGCATATTGTGATGGACGACCGGCTACGGACTCCGGTCGCCACCCCCAGGCCGCTAGGAGGAGCCCTCCGGACAGCATGATGGTGCCCCGAGTTCCAGCAGGGCCTCATGGACTCTGTAGTTTATACACACAGCCCTGCTGGATACCTTGGGGACCACCGGGAGTTGCTGTAGGGGGACTAGTGGGCTCTTGCGTGCCCTATAACCCGGGAGTGCGTCAGCATCACGTGTCCGGAAGGAACGACGTGCTCCCGGGATGAAGAAGAGGACGGTTTGCCCTGACCCGGAAGGAAAACGGACTTGTGGGTTTGGCCAGGAACCACCTCCGGGTCAGGGGCTATAAAAGGATTGTGGGAAGCCCAGAACACGGAGCTGAGCTGGGAGGTAGGGTGGCAAAGTGTCTGGGCGAGGAGGATTGGTTATTGTAGAGAGTGAATTGTTATATGAGTAGTGTGGTGTGTGGAGTGCTTTGTGCACGGTATAATAATAAAAATAATATTAGTTATACTTTTACCTGGTGTCTAGAGTGGTACCTGAGGGTTCAAGAGGTGGACAAAAGCCTCTACTGCTACAATACATAAAATTGTCTTTGAGAACAGCCTTTCAAAAGCAAGAAACACATTAATTTGTTCAATGCCTTCAGTTATCTATAACTAAATAACAACACATTAAACTTCCCAGATGCTACAATGCCCTTTGGATAATTAGTTCTCTACAACCTACATCCATTAATTGGCTAAAGAGGCTCTCAGGAAGCTTCAGGTTTTAAAGGACCACAGACAAGTCAGTTACATCTAGCTAACCAAGGAATGTACAGTAAAAGTTTCTTGTAGCTGAACCTACAGAAGGATTTTTAAAGTAATTAACAATTGTTTGAATTGTTCATTTTATAAATAACTAGGAAACAGTTACACCGCCAGGCCTCAAAAAAAGGTGGTCCATGTGTTTTTCACAGAACACAGCACCTCAGGTCACTCTGTTAAGGGTGCCACCACATTTTTTATGTGCCCTAATGGTGTGTATTACTTTTGTGCTCGGACAGTATGCCTTGCATTTGCGATGAAAACGATCAGCTAGCCTCTGCAATGTGCATCACCTTGTGCCATACCTCTGTTCTTTACAATATAATTAACTGACATTGCGTTGCAGTGGAGTTGCTTGCTATGAGAAGGTCCTGAAGCCCAATTACTTGGCAAAGGTAGTTTGCACAATAAATTCTTTGGTTGTCTATTTCTTTCCCTCTCGGAGAGTAGGACTTGCATTTGTGATGAAAACAATCAATTGACTCGTGCAATGTGCTTCACAGTCAGTAGATGTCATTGTGATTTTTTTCTTGTTAGCTATGCTGTGTGCACATGCTACTGTTCTTTCAATGTCCACAGCTTGTCTTGAGAAGGACCTAAAACCAAATATGAAGAAGAGCTACTCTACACTTCAATTTCTTCAGTCACATTAAGTGCATCACGTCATAAGCTGTCGATTAAGACCAAGATCATGGTTCAAGGCCCAGTTTTTATGCGAGTATGTGCATGACAGATAGACAACCCTTAGCATTTTACAGAATCATCGAAAATCATCTAAAATGAAGATAAAGATGGTAGATATTTCCACAAGTCCTTTCTTAAATCTACAGTTGTGACAAAATTTTTCACCTGCTTTTCTTACTATTGAAGGAATATTTTTGGGATTTTCTTTTCCCCACCACAATACTAAAGATAGGATCTTTCATTTTTTTTTTTAAAACTAAATTAAGAACTAACTGTAAAATCTATTATACTTTCACTCAAAAAAAAAAAAAAAAAATGCTTTCATAATATATTAAAATTTTCCATTTTAACTGGCACACATACTGGAAATAAACTGCAGCCACAGAAATGGTTATTTAAGAACTCTGTTTGAAAAAGTACTGCTTCTTAGAAATCTACTGTATATTAGGATTTCTAATGCTGAGATATTCCTACACTTTAATAACTATTACCTGAAGAAACCACACATAGAAATTAGATACTTTGGTATCATTGATATATCAATAGTATTATTAATCCACCACAGATATTTGTACATTGTCTATACGAAGGGATATAGTTAAAATCATTTTAATATTCATGCCCCAAAATCAGTGCCTGTGAACAATTTTTTAGAACTGATGTAAACAAAATATTGCTTTATAAAATACCCTTTAATTCCTGTGCACATTTGTAAGAAGGTCTGTCAGCTGGTACAGTTTTTTTAGACTGATAATATATTGATACCAGTAACAGCGCACTGCATGATAATGTGCCGTGAATACACCTGACTTGAGCATTCCTAGGTTTCATCCTCTTTCTCTGTACATTTAGCATTCGTTTGCTCAGACGTTGATGCACTTGCTGCTTTCTGAGCGGCCCGCTTCTTCTCTTTCGTCGGCATCTTTTCGTGTTAATTAAAACTGATTAAGTCAGTGTTTGTGTTGCGATTACTTAGTACGTTTTTCTTAATTTTTCACTTAAGCGGGCACTTAAGTGTTCAATCTGTCTCAAGAATGATTGAAGATATGAAGAGGTAGAGGAAGTGACGGCAAAGGTGGAAGGGATAAGAATGGCACCCATACGCATGCGCAGCATGTCCGCCCTCCTGCTGAGAGTTGATTCTATAATAAAATAAAATAAAAATAAAAAGAGGAATAACCTTAGAGTTCAATCATCACCCCGAAAGCGGATAGTAGAGGTCACATAGTATACAGGTGCTGGTCATAAAATTAGAATATCATGACAAAGTTGATTTATTTCAGTAATTTCATTCAAAAAGTGAAACTTGTATATTAGATTCATTCATTACACACAGACTGATGTATTTCAAATGTTTATTTCTTTTAATGTTGATGATTATAACTGACAACTAATGAAAGTCCCAAATTCAGTATCTCGGAAAATTAGAATATCAATTAAAACCAATGCAAAAAAAGGATTTTTAGAAATGTTGGCCAACTGAAAGGTATGAACATAAAAAGTATGAGCATGTACAGCACTCAATATTTAGTTGGGGCTCCTTTGGCCTGGATTACTGCAGCAATGCGGCGTGGCATGGAGTTGATCAGTCTGTGGCACTGCTCAGGTGTTATGAGAGCCCATGTTGCTCTGATAGTGGCCTTCAGCATTTCTGAATTGTTGGGTCTGGCGTATTGCATCTTCCTCTTCACAATACCCCATAGATTTTCTATGGGGTTAAGCTCAGATGAGTTTGCTGGCCAATCAAGAACAGGGATAACATGGTTCTTAAACCAGGTACTGGTAGCTTTGGCACTGTGTGCAGGTGCCAGGTCCTGTTGGAAAATGAAATCTGCATCTCCATAAAGTTTGTCAGCAGCAGGAAGCATGAAGTGCTCTAAAACTTCCTGATAGACGGCTGTGTTGACCTTGGACCTCAGAAAACACAATGGACCAACACCAGCAGATGACATGGCACCCCAAACCATCACTGACTGTGGAAACTTTACACTGGACCCTCACGCAACATGGATTCTGTGCCTCTCCTCTCTTCCTCCAGACTCTGGGACCTTGATTTCCAAAGGAAATGCAAAATTTACTTTCATCAGAGAACATACCTTTGGACCACTCAGCAGCAGTCCAAAGGCGAGACGCTTCTGATGCTGTCTCCTGTTCAAGAGTGGCTTGACACAAGGAATGCGACAGCTGAAACCCATGTCTTGCATACATTTTTGCGTGGTGGTTCTTGAAGCACTGACTCTAGCTGCAGTCCACTCTTTGTGAATCTCCCCCACATTTTTGAATGGGTTTTGTTTCACAATCCTCTCCAGGGTGCAGTTATCCCTATTGCTTGTACACTTTTTTCTACCACATCTTGTTCTTCCCTTCGCCTGTCTATTAATGTGCTTGGACACAGAGCTCTGTGAACAGCCAGCCTCTTTAGCAATGACTTTTTGTGTCTTGCCCTCCTTGTGCAAGGTGTCAATGGGCGTCTTTGGACAACTGTCAAGTCAGCAGTCTTCCCCATGATTGTGTAGCCTACAGAACTAGACTGAGAGACCATTTAAAGGCTTTTGCAGGTGTTTTGAGTTAATTTGCTGATTAGAGTGTGGCACCAGGTGTCTTCAATATTGAACCTTTTCACAATATTCTAATTTTCCGAGATACTGAATTTGGGACTTTCATTAGTTGTCAGTTATAATCATTAACATTAAAAGAAATAAACATTTGAAATACATCAGTCTGTGTGTAATGAATTAATCTAATATACAAGTAGGGGTGGGCGGTATGACCAAAATTCTATATCACGGTATTTTTCGAAATTATCCCGGTTTCACGGTATTTGACGGCATTTTTTTCACATGCATGAGTGGATGTTAACCACATTTTCCACTGCAATTACTTAATACAGGTTTGCATTGCCCCATAAAGTGATACGTTTTCAAGGAGGTGGCTCTAATGAAGAGAAGGTATCACATTGCATGACAGATGCAGTTAAAATATAGAACCTTTTTATTGAACAAATTTTGCAAAAACTATAATTTTGACAACATATTTTCAACCATCCAAAGAGGCATTTAGACTTAGTAAAATATCCAGAAGTGCTTGTCAAAAGTTGTATTGCACTGAACATGTCTTAGAAAAGGAATAAATAGTAAATATTTTTGTAAAACAACTACACTTTCTGTTAATGTTAACAATCTCTGTCCACTGATAAGTTAAAGTGACTTTTTAAACAACTTTACCATCATTAAACTGCATAATATTTAAACTAATAAATAATAACAATAAAATAAATAATAGTATTATTACTGATAGTTGCACTATTACTTCAAGGCTTCAGGCCCAGGTGCATTACACAGTATTCACTAAATTAAAATAAAATAAAGCAAGTGCAATCTTGGTGATGACATCTTTACCAACTGAACCATCATTCAGGCAAACTGCATTAATATGGACCTTGCTTCAAGCTAAGCTATATGCATAAATAATAAAACTGCAACTTGCATTTATAATGCTATTTGTGGTATAGCCCTACGGAATCGTATTAGGGCCACCGTGAAGAAAAAAAAATACGGGCACAGGAAAGAAAAAAAAAAAAACCTATATGTCGAGAATAAAGTCGACATTTGCACTTTATTCTCGCCGTTTATGTCGAGATTAAAGTCGACATTTACACTTTATTCTTATAGTTTACTTTATAATTAAAGTAGAATGTCGTAAACTAAACTTCATCCTAAAATCATTGTTTAATTTACTAGATTTTCTCAAACCCCGTTATAAATTATGTAGCACATTAAATACTTTGTGTTAAGTGTTCCCCGACCCAGTTGTTAATCACTACGCTTCTTAAACCGACTTCATCCACACTAAGAGGAGACAGCGATATCCACACAGAATACATTCACTGTATGATAGTCCTGCCCTCTGAAAATGTAGAATGCTAAGATAAATACTTGATATAATTTTCATTGTGAAATGCATTAAAGCAGTTATTAAACATGCACGGTAGTGAGGCGGTAGTACTGCTCCCTCGCAGTAAGGGGTCCCCAGGTGTACGTTCAGTGTAGAGAACTTTATGGCAGGTGTGACGAGGCTCCAAAAAACTGGATGTATGAATGGGTATCGCACAGGTTTAACTTAATTATTGTGTAAATGTTGGGTTTGTGATCTGGTGGTCGGAGACACGAACACAGAATTCAATGGATGTTCTTCTGAGCGGGCTTTCTTTATTGCACGCGTGCTGTCTCTATCTGACATACCAAAACCCCAATTCATATCCTTCCTTTTTCTTTCTCCACATAACCAATCGCCACATGATAAATGTCTTTGTGAAATTAAAACTAGTTATAAACTTAGCCCACGGAGTGTTCAGAACTTTAAAAATATCTTCGTTATACATGTCTAATTATGCCATCCATTCAGGGTTGTACCCATCCCTGAACGAGTCGCCAGCACATCGCAGGATGAATACGAGCAAAACATACACTAGCAGGGTCAATATAGCATAACAAAACTCCACTTCCTACATGATTTTGAAAGGAAACTGAAGCACGCCGAGTAAACCCACCAGAAAAACATGCAAATGCAAGGCAGGGTACATCCGAGACAAACTTGCTGCGAGGCAGCAGTGCAACCTCCACGCCGCCGTGCCCCCACATGATTAATACATGCTTTAATGCATTTCACCATGAAAATTATATCAAGTATTTATCTTAGCATTCTAAATGTTCAGAGAGTAGGAATATCATGAAGTGAATGTATTATGTGCGGCGATTGCTGCCAGTGCCTTCTCTTAATGCAGAGGAAGCCAGTTTAAGAAGCTTGAGGAACACTTAACACAAAGCATTTAATGTGCTATATAACTTATGACGGGGTTTGAGAAAATCTAGTAAATTAAATATTCATTTTACGATGAAGTTTAGTTTACGATGTTCTACTTTAATGACAAAGTTTGAGAATAAAGTCAACATGATGACTTTAATCTCGTCATAAGCGTCGAGATTAAAGTGGAAATGTCGAGAATAAAGTCAACATGTCGTCACACTATTACACAGTACCCAGGTACATTACACTGTAGGCTATTGAAAACAAATAAAACAAGTACAACTTGGCTTGCAGTATTATCCAGTAGTATAGAAACAGAATTTACACATTTGAACATAATGGTCCACATCTGACCTTTTAAAACCAAAGCATCTCCAGGCAATGGACGTAACTCCTTTTTCTCGGCAAAAGTTCTTTGGTGTCATCGTGTTCAACTTTGTCGTCAGCTACAGCTTCAGTTTCGGAATGTTCTTTGTCCATTTTCACCGCGCAATACCTACCGCAATGTGAATTTCCCTTTGGGATTAATAAAGTATCTATCTACCTATCTATCTACCTACACTACCACACCTATTTAGTGGTGTAGCAGTGAAAAAGAGCCCCCGTGCAACACCTCTGTGTTTAGCGGTGTAGCAGTGAAAAAGGTCCCCACCTGAACAGTTTCCCGCTGCGCCACGTTCCGAACGTCGTTTAGGCAATTTAAACCGGTGTTGCGGTATAAGAAAAATTCATATCATAACAAAAATAAAAAACGGCTTTCGGTATGAACCGGTATACTGCCCAGCTCTATATACAAGTTTCACTTTTTGAATGGAATTACTGAAATAAATCAACTTTGTCATGATATTCTAATTTTATGACCAGCACCTGTATATGTGTACCAAATTTCAGGTCAATAGTTCAAACTGTTTGCGAGCTACAGGTGATTGAAAACCTCGGACAGACAAACGAACAGCCACGGTAGAATATTATAGAAGAAGATGTGTACAATAAAGATGGCCGATTACTGATATTGTACCGATATTCCTAAATGAAAAGAAAGACATTACGTGTTTGAGGTTTTCACACTAACATGTTAATATAACATTTAACCAGGATAAACAACCGTTTCTAATTTTAACACCCTTTGCAAAACTGTAATGGTCTTTAGAAAAAACTTTCATAACACTGGAAAAGGTATACACTTTAACTTGAACCATATAGATACATTTGCTTAAGCCATTTTTATTCCAACTCTCATAAAGAGGAAGACAGAGAAAAAAGAAAGGAGAAGATACCATTTGTTTACAAGTAAGACAAGTCAAAGTATCAATACTTGTAGTTCACCGAAGGAAGAGTATTTGAAAGATTTGACAGATTATTCTAAGTTCTGAAAATGTATAAACTGCTGGATGTATCAGAAAGAATTCTTTTTCCCTAGCTGGTGACAGGGCAGGGTTTCCTCCATAGATTGTACACTGTTGCGGGTGCCCCAAGGGTTCCAATTTCACTAATGACATTTCTCCATGCTGGGCCGTCCAAGGCGATGCCTTTGGCGTCTTGGAGGCTTAGTCGACGGAAAACCAGGGAAATGAGTCTAGAAACCGCACAGAGAACCGAACGAATCGGAAAGAACAAATTATGAATTTTTTAAAAACTGCCTGAATCTTTCATAGGCAAACATGTACAAATACATTTCACTCCACTTGCAGAAAAATTAAAAGAAAACATAACATCATTTCTTGAAAACATGTGCAATTGTAATCGTAAAACAGAACAATTTCACTTAGAATGAACTGTAGTAAGCAACTTGCATACATTAAGAAACATCTTTTATTCAATCAGGGTTGATGAGAGCCAAATCTCAGCTTAAAAGCTAAGAAAGTGAAACTTCCTACTTTTCCAGCCATTTTCCTGCATGAACTTTAATAACTAGTCCCAGAGGCTGGTGCCCTAAGTCCCATAACTGGTTTGACAGCTTTTCTCATTGCCTATACATGGACAGGACATTATAGACAATAAATGTTTTCATTACAGCTATACAATATGTGAAAGAAAAGCATCTATGATTTGCAAGGTACAACACACTAAGAGTTAATTAATGCACATGAAGATATACCCTTTAATTTAACAACTCCAACTAAATTAACAAGCGGTCTGGCATCATAGGTAAGGTTTTTTCTACAAAAGTGATTCACTTGCTCAAGTGTAACACACTATAATGGCTATTTCAAAAGCTGACAGGCTGACAAATTTTTATCTTACTGAATAAAGACCTCTGGAGCTGTCACTCTGAAATGAAACCATGCTGCTGAAATAACAGTAAACATAGACTGACATGCATTTATTGACAAAGAAAATTCCTACCAAGGAACCACCGACTTAGGGAAGCAAACCTGTGTGCTTTAAAAACCCAAGCCTCCACTGTTTTGAAAGTTGATAAGATTGGGTATTTCAGAAATCAGACAAGAAAAACAATCTGCAGGTCACTATAACATGAAAATAGCTCGCATCTCCAAAAGCTCACAGAGCAAATAATACTATAATTGCTTTAAACAGGGACAAATGTAAAAACTTCCAAAAGTTAAATTTCCTCCATATTTTTAAGCTATATTAAGGTCTGTCTTTTAAAACAATGACAATCTTAGGTTAAGAGTGAAACCTCCTGCATGCTCAGGCTGGCTATGCAGCAACCATTTTGACAGGCTTTGAAGACAATGGGGGAAATGTAGAAAATTATGAAATACAGCATTTTATCAGAGTAACTGTGGACTTTAATGGCAATGGTAACTAAGGAAATCACTTATCACATCTGTAAAAAATTTGACATATTTTCAGTCGCAGGGTGTAATGAATTCTGGTGGAGTTTAATGTTTTGAAGTCTATGGAATTGTTTAGCACATCCACTGTTAAAGCTCAATTCTCATTATTGTCATTGAGCAGATAAGTCAGGGGTAGGGGGTTTTCAAACTGTGGCAGCCTATATTAGGAAAACAGCTAAATAAATGTGCTTTGCTTTTAGGAGCTTCAACATCATGCTAGGCACAGTGTCGATGGAGTTTGAATTGATGTCCATCGGTGGAAGGATAATAGCAATGGATATATATTGGCTTTCCCTATTGGCTAGTAGGTAGAGTTTTAACACTGAAATAAATGAAATGGGCAATATTTTTGAGCAAAAGTCAGGTCTACATAAGGGTGAGAGTTTGACACACAATTCCAGCGCATGAAAAAAACAAGTTTTAAATAAATCATTTAAACAACTGGCTGCAGGGCTTCTGCAAGAATCAAGACATCGGGTTCATCAACAACTGGGACCTCTTTTGGGAAAGACCGCGTTTTTTCAAGCGAGATGGCCTGCATCCGAACAGCTTCGGCGCCCGGGTCCTCTCCGAAAACATATCCAAGGTAATTCGTTTATCTTGACTATCTATCTCTGCTTTTAACCCCTTCTGAAATGCCACTCCTGTGCTTGGTCATGATAATTGTTTAATAAAATCTTCCATAAAAGTGCACAACATAAATACTGTAATAACCAATCTTAATGCACATAGAAAATCTAGGCAATACGGCATAAACACCAATAATTTAATTAAAGTTACTACTTTAGATGAACAATGTATTAAAACTATAAAAACAGATCATAGATTAAATAAAAAATACACGCAGAGCGGCGCTAATAAAAATAACTTAATTCCTGTTCCATATATCAATAACGCACATAGTATTCATCTCTGCTCCTCTGAAACATTGAATATGGCACTATTAAATATTAGAGCTTTAACTAACAAGACGTTTTTTTATCAACGATCTTATTAGTGATAAAAAAATAGATTTTATTGCACTAAGTGAAACGTGGCTTAGCTCAGATGGCGCAGCTGTTTTAATCGAATCTGCGCCTCCGGATTACAGTTTTACTCGTGCTGATCGCCAAGGAAAGAGAGGTGGAGGACTAGCAAACATTTACTCAAGCAGGTTAAAATGTAAAAATATCAGTTTTGGTAAATTCAAGTCTTTTGAGTATCTCGCCATTATTATTCAGGGAGATTCTCACGTTCTAGTATTATCCGTGTATAGACCTCCAAAATTCAACGTGTCTTTCTTTGAGGAATTCTCTGACTTGATGTCAATCTTAATTACGAACTATGACACACTCTTAATAGTCGGCGACTTTAATTTTCATATAGATAATCAATGTGACCAAAAAGTAAAAGAATTTATGAACCTCCTGGACTCTTTTGATTTGAGACAGCTCGTTAATCAGCCTACACATAAAGCAGGTCATACGTTAGACTTAGTAATTACTAAAGGACTAAAAGTTGATATAAAGCAGGTCATTGATATTGGTCTATCAGACCATTTTCTTCTACTCTTTAATATAGAAATAATGATAGAAAACACTCATGAGAAGCATATTGTTAAAAAACGCTTCTTTGACTCATCAGCAGCTTTAAAACTTTCAAACATTCTAACCAATCAGTCCGTTTATAGTGCCAACTATAATAGCGAGGAGAATGTAAATAGTAAGGTGGAAAGATTTAATACTAAAGTGAGGGCTGCTGTTGACTTAGTTGCACCTGAAAAGACAGTTAAAAAATCTTCTAGCGTTGTTATACCATGGAAGACCCAAAGAGTGTCTGATTTAAAGAGAACATGCCGTAGAGCTGAGCGTAAATGGAGGAAAACTAAACTAACTATTGACTATGAAATATTAAAAGTTAAAATAACAGAATACAATAACACAGTCCGTCTTGAGAGGCGCTGCTATATCTCTAAGATTATAAATAACAATGCTAGTAATCCCAGAGTCTTATTTTCGACAATTGATCATCTGTTAAACCCAGGTAACTCAAAGGAATGCCTCCTAAGTACTTCCAGTAAAACCTGTGAGGCTATCACTGTATTTTTCAATCAAAAAATTAATGATATTAGAAATAACATAGTATATCTGCCCAACACTAAGGATCCTCCTAAACCCCAGTACCCCATAATAAACAAATTAAAGTCTTTCACTAGGATAGATTTACCTGATTTACATAAAATAATTTCTCAAATGAAACCCTCCACCTGTGCCCTTGACCCAATACCAACAAATTTTTTCAAAGAAGTATCGGGCGTGCTTATTGATAATGTTCTTGACATAGTAAATTCGTCATTAGATACGGGGGTCTTCCCAGACTGTCTTAAGAATGCGGTAGTTAAACCCCTACTTAAGAAAAATAATCTCGATCCCTCTGCTCTTGACAATTATAGACCCATCTCTAACCTGCCTTTCTTAAGTAAAATTCTAGAGAAGGCAGTCATTATACAGTTAAATGAGCACCTCCATAAACATGCTATTCTTGATAAATTTCAGTCAGGTTTTAGAACAAATCACAGCACAGAAACTGCACTCGTTAAAGTAGTAAATGACTTGCGGGTAAATGCAGACAGAGGCCATTTATCTGTTCTTATCCTCTTAGATCTGAGTGCCGTATTTGACACCATTGATCATAATATTCTTAAGAATATTCTAAAGATATTCTATATGGTGTTCCACAAGGCTCTATCCTGGGTCCACTGCTCTTCTCAATCTACATGCTTCCATTAGGTCAGATTATCTCAGGGCACAACGTGAGCTACCACAGCTATGCTGATGACACACAGCTGTATTTATCAATAGCACCTGATGACCCCAAATCTCTTGATTCGCTAACACAATGTCTAACTTGTATCTCAGAATGGATGAATAGTAACTTTCTCAAATTAAATAAGAAAAAACCGAAATCTTAGTGATTGGCAATAATGGATACAATGAGGCTATTAGAAATAAACTGGATGCATTAGGATTAAAAGCCAAATCGGAGGTAAAAAGCTTAGGGGTAACCGTTGATTGTAATCTGAATTTTAAATCGCATATTAATCAGATCAATAGGACAGCATTTTTTCACCTAAGAAACATAGCAAAAGTTAGACCTCTTATATCATCGAAAGATGCAGAGAAATTAGTTCATGCGTTTGTTTTCAGTCGGCTAGATTACTGTAACGCACTCCTCTCAGGTCTACCCAAAAAAGACATCAATCGTTTGCAACTAGTGCAGAATGCTGCTGCTAGAATCCTTACCAGGAAAAGAAAATCCGAACACATTTCTCCAGTTTTGATGTCACTACACTGGTTATCTGTGTCATTCAGAATTGACTTTAAAATTCTGCTTATGGTTTATAAAGCTTTAAATAATCTCGCCCCGGCTTATATATCGGAATGTCTGACACCTTATATTCCAAATCGTAACCTCAGATCCTCAACTGAGTGTCTCCTTAGAATTCCAAGAGCAAAACTTAAAAGAAGTGGTGAGGCGGCCTTCTGCTGTTATGCACCTAAAATCTGGAATAGTCTGCCAGTAGGAATTCGCCAGGCTAATACAGTGGAGCACTTTAAAAAACTACTGAAAACACATTATTTTAACATGGCCTTCTCATAACTTCACTGTAATTTTAATCCTGATACTCTGTATATCCAATTCATTATAATAACTATTCATTCAAAATCTGTACTAACCCCTACTCTCTCTTCTGTTTCCTTTTCCGGTGTCCTGTTGGTGGTGGCGTGCGCCACCACCATCTACCCAAAGCACCATGATGTTCCAACAATGATGGATGGATTAAAAGCCAGAAGTCTGTATGACCATCAGCATCAAGTGACTCCGTGAAAAACCCGAACTACAAAGAGGACTACAGTAATCCCTCACCTATCGCGGGGGTTACGTTCCAGAGCCCCCCGCGATAAGTGAAAATCCGCGAAGTAGCGACCTATATTTATTTTATTATTTATACATATTTTAAGGCTTTATAAACCCTTCCCACACTCTTATAAACCTTTCTCACTCTCTTGTTAACCTTTCCCACGCTCTTATAAACACTTCCTATGCTCTTAAACACTTTCTACATTCTTAAACACCTCAGACCAACACTGCACACTGCACGCAGCGATCAGATGTCAATGTGTCTGCACTCGCTTTGTGAAGGGGGGCAGCTGAACTCATGCTGAGCAGAAATGGACTTTGTGCTGCTTCTGCCAAAATGCCTGCTTGTCGCTCTGCGCGTTCGGAAGGAGGAGTGTGTGTGGTTGGGGTGTGAGAGCTGAACGCACCTTCGCTCAAACCCCCCCCTTCCCGGAAGCGCAGTATGCTCCTGCCACTTCGCATTGTCAAGGGGGTAGGGAGCTGAATGAACGCTAAGGAGAAGTGGACTTTGTGCTGCTTGTCGCTCTGCGTGTCAATAATTTTAAGCCTGTACATCACCAATTTTCCTGTCTCACTGTCTTGTCTTGCGTGAAGTTAAAATGTTTTATAATAGTGAGATGTTACTCATATCCTTAGCCCAACCTCCACATATCATATGTGTTAACAAAGTGTGTTTTATAAGTTTACATGTGTTTAAAGCATGTGGGATGGGTATTTTAAGGCTTAAACTATAAAAATGTTTATTTATATGGTCTTTCTATATCGCGGATTTTCTCCTGTTGCTGATGGGTCTGGAACATAACTTCCGCGATAGGCGGGCAATCACTTGTATTTAAAAACCCGCGAAGTCGTGAATCCGCGAAAAGTGAATCGCGAAGTAGCGAGGGATTACTGTATTTCATTTATGTTAGGTAGAATGCCCAGAGGGGACTGGGTGGTCTCGTGGCCTGGAACCCCTACAGATTTTATTTTTTTCTCCAGCCTTCTGGAGTTTTTTTTTGTTTTTTCTGTCCACCCTGGCCATCGGACCTTACTCCTTTCTATGTTAACTAATGTTGTCTTATTTTAATTTCTTATTTTGTCTTTTATTTTTCTTCTCTTCATTATGTAAAGCACTTTGAGCTACTTTTTGTATGAAAATGTGCTATATAAATAAATGTTGTTGTTGTAATGGTCAGATAGGGCTCAGGGCATATGGTTAACTTCTGTAATATTACGTGAAAGACACTGAAATGTGAAGATGTAGTCATTTCTAACTTGTGTATAACAGCAAGAGAAACAGAAAGAAATTTCGTAAGCCATGGGACTTATCAGTCTGAAAACATCTATTAGTAAAGGAGTCTGAAACAAATTTATAGACTCAATAGTCAAACACTTGACAGAGGTGCCCAGCAAGGGGTTTTATATGGTATCAGGGACTACAACCAATGTTACTACTTATGCTCGTGCAATAATCTAGAATTAAAAAAAGTAAGCATACTGTCATTTCTTGTACTCAATTAATTTACAACTGTGACACATTACATTTATCAATGTACCATTGAAATATGATGTGTGCTTTCACTTATGAGTTATAAAGGGTGAGCCAAAAATAAATACAGTAATCCCTCCTCCATCGCGGGGGGTTGCGTTCCAGAGCCACCCGCGAAATAAGAAAATCCGCGAAGTAGAAACCATATGTTTATATGGTTATTTTTATATTGTCATGCTTGGGTCACAGATTTGCGCAGAAACACAGGAGGTTGTAGAGAGACAGGAACGTTATTCAAACACTGCAAACAAACATTTGTCTCTTTTTCAAAAGTTTAAACTGTGCTCCATGACAAGACAGAGATGACAGTTCAGTCTCACAATTAAAAGAATGCAAACATATCTTCCTCTTCAAAGGAGCAAACAATTCAATAGGGCTGTTTGGCTTGTAAGTATGCGAAGCACCGCGGCACAAAGCTGTTGAAGGCGGCAGCTCACACCCCCTCCGTCAGGAGCAGAGAGAGAGAGAGAGAGAGAGAGATAAAAAAATCAATACGTGCCCTTTGAGCTTTTAAGTATGCGAAGCACCGTGCAGCATACTTAAAAGCTGCACACAGAAGGTAGCAACGTGAAGATAATCTTTCAGCATATTTAGACGAGCGTCCGTATCGTCTAGGTGTGCGAACAGCCCCCCTGCTCACACCGCCTACGTCAGGATCACAGATAGTCAGCGCAAGAGAGAGAGAGAAAGAAAAAGTAAGTTGGGTAGCTTCTCAGCCATCTGCCAATAGCGTCCCTTGTATGAAATCAACTGGGCAAACCAACTGAGGAAGCATGTATCAGAAATTAAAAGACCCATTGTCCTCAGAAACCCGCGAAGCAGCGAAAAATCCGCGATATATATTTAAATATGCTTACATATAAAATCCGCGATGGAGTGAAGCCGCGAAAGGCGAAGCGCGATATAGCGAGGGATTACTGTACCACATTCCAAATGTTTATTCTACAAAAATGCTACAAGATAAAATAAATTTAATTACTACACATGGGTATACAAAATAGATTTTTTTCCACTGTGTTTTAAAAATGATGTCTTCAAGGTGATAGCCAGCCATCATTAATGATACACTCTTTGAGACCATTTCTGAATGCTCGCATGACTCGTTTGGCCATTTCAAGGGGAATAGCGTCGATTTTGTGGTGAATAGAGTCCTTGAGGGCTTCAAGGTTTTTGAGGTCGGTGTGTGTATACCTTCGACATGAGATAGCCCGACAAGAAGAAATTACACAGAGCAAGATCAGGCAAACGTGAAGGCCACACGTGCAGGAAGATAAACTTCCCGGAAACATCTCCCGCAAAACTTGCATGGATCTCCCTGTTGTATGAGTTGCTACGCCATCCTGTTGAAACCAGCATCCACCACATCCATTTCTTGCAGTTGGGGGCCACAAAAAGTTCTCTAGCATTTCAATGTAACGTTCTGAAGTGACGATGACCGTTGCCCCCCTCAAAAAAATAAGGGCCTACAATGCCAAATTCTGCAACGGTGCACCAAACTGTAAGGCCGGGGTTATACTTCACGCGACGCGATGCATGCTGCAGCGGACGCTCCTGCTACGCAAACATTGTAGTGTTTACACTTGCGCACGTACTTTACGTAAATCTGGAGGAATCCACAGGGTGGGCAGTGCGAGATATCATCGCGGTGAGAACATGTTCGGCTTCTCTGTGTTGTGAATTGCCTAGAACGCCCATTAAATTCCGATGACACCTTACCGCAATATCTCTGAAAAGGATGTTTAATGATTAAATCCATCAATCCAGGGACGTGTCCATTCCAGCAAGCATTGGGCATGAGTGAGAAACAATCATTGGACGGGGCCTCAGCTCATCGCCAGGTGAATACAAACTCACACATACACTACCGTCATTTTAGTGGCACCAAATCCCCAAATCTGCATATCTTTGGAAGGAAACTGGAGCACAGTGTGGAATCCAAGCAGGGTATATCAGCGACATGACTCCCTGCGAGACAGCAGTGCTACTGCTCTGTCACCGTGTCACCCCCATGTGTGTAATTATTAACAGTACAGTAATCCCTCGCTATATCGTGCTTCGACTTTCGCGGCTTCACTCTATCGCGGATTTTATATGTAAGCATATTTAAATATATATCGCAGATTTTTTGCTGGTTTGCGGATTTCTGCGGACAGTGGGTCTTTTAATTTCTGGTACATGCTTCCTCAGTTGGTTTGCCCAGTTGATTTCATACAAGGGACGCTATTGGCAGATGGCTGAGAAGCTACCCAACCAGAGTGTGTATTACGTATTAAATAAAACTCCTCAAATATATTGTGAGCACGGGGGCTCTTTGCACCCCTAGAGGATACGGCCGCTCCTCAAAAAATGCTAAAAGATTACTTTCACATTGCTCTCTTCTTTGCTGGGCTTACATATGGCTGCTTTATCAAGCGATATGCTTCCTGCACGGTACTTCGCATACTTAAAAGATCAAACAGCACGTATTGATTTTTGATTTTTACTTTTCTCTCTCTCGCTCTGACATTCTCTGCTCCTGATGGAGGGGGTGTGAGCAGGGGGGCTGTTCGCACACCTAGACGATACAGACGCTCGTCTAAAAATGCTGAAAGATTACCTTCACATTGCTCCCTTCTGTGCAGCTGCTTCGTGAATCGACATGCTGCACGGTGCTTCGCATACTTAAAAGTTCTCGAAGGGCACGTATTGATTTTTGATTGTTTGTTTTTATCTGTCTCTCTCTCTCTCTGACATTCTCTGCTCCTGACGGAAGGGGTGTGAGCTGCTGCCTTCTTTGCAACTGCTTTGTGCGGCGGTGCTTCGCATACTTAAAAGCCAAACAGCCCTATTGATTTGTTTGCTTTTCTCTCTCTCTCGGACATTCTCTGCTCCTGACGCGCACTCCTTTGAAGAGGAAGATATGTTTGCAATCTTTTAATTGTGAGACAGAACTGTCATCTCTGTCTTGTCATGGAGCACAGTTTAAACTTTTGAAAAAGAGACAAATGTTTGTTTGCAGTGTTTGAATAAAGTTCCTGTCTCTCTACAACCTCCTGTGTTTCTGTGCAAATCTGTGACCCAAGCGTGACAATATAAAAATAACCATATAAACATATGGTTTCTACTTTGCGGATTTTTCACCTTTCGCGGGGGTTCTGGAACACAACCCCCACGATCGAGGAGGGATTACTGTATTCATTATTTAAACGAAATTAACGATTTATCTGTAAAATGTAACATACACACTTTAATGCATTTCATCATGAAAGTGATATCAAGTATAAATCTAAAGATTCTAAATGTGCAGAGAGTTGGAATATCATACATTTAATGTGTTCTGTGTGGTGATCTATTGCTGCTTGCCGTAGCAATTAAAAACTGGGATGATGTTTACGACAGTCTGCTTTAATGATAAAGTAAACTACGAGGTTAAAGTGGACATTTTGAGATTAAAGCTGAAATTTCCACTTTAATCACAAAATACATGTTTTCACCATGTCCTTAATTTTTTTTTCTCAGTGGCTCAAATACAGCACTGTACATTATGTTGCTGTTGTGAAGTTGCAAAAAAAAAAAAAAAAAAAAAGACGGCACAAAAGATGGTATGTGAGACTTTTCAAATATATTGTGCCATTACGATCGGGAATATGTGACACTTGAATAGAAAAGCACCACGAATGCATCTGTATGTTGGCATTTTGCTTCACCACATTGAACCATTCATCAAACATCGAAGCGCACACATCGATCCCCACAGGATCTGCATAGATGCATTCTGCCACATGTAGATAGTAAACAGAGTATCTGATGTCACGTTCCGACTTTTATCACACTGTGCCCCCCCAACTTTTTGCTGGTACTGCAACTCGCGCACACGTCGCGTTAATTTCTGAGGACCTGCTCAGAGGATGCGTGAAGTGAACGCTGGGAACACGTGGCAGCCATAATGCGGGCGCATACGCATTCTGAGCGTGAAGTATAAACGAGCCCTTACACGCTCACTCTTGCAGGGATTTCTGATGAAGTTCACGAGGGTTGGTTTCAGCCCAATAGTGAAAGTTTTGCTTATTTACGCAACCATTCAAATGTAAATGTGCCTTGTTGTAGTTGAATTATAAAAATACCAAAGATAACAGTTTAATATAAAACATATGGTTCGGTATGCAGGAGCTTAATTAATCAGTTCAGACAGACAGACAGAAAAGGAACAGACCGATCTAGTAACATAACATGTTATCAGTGATTGATACTCTCCCCCCCCCCCCCCCACCTTCAAGTGTGACTAGTGCCTTCCTAAGTAATTCATCTGCTTGTAGTAATGCATGTGTGCAGTTTTCACTTGGTACTACCAATATTGCTCAAAAACTAGTACTGTTACTTTGGTACTACATAAGCCATATTTCAATTAACCTGTCATTAAAGAGCATTTTGAAATTGTGAAACAAAAAAACAGCAATGGAAACATGAATTTTGAAAAACCTCTCAAAAAACTCAAAAAAAAGTTTATATACTTGCTTGAGGTGGTTTTTCAACCGAATTGACAAAGCAATATTTCACAATACTGCAAAGGAAACACTTTTTTCGCATTTAGGTCACTTGAGTCTTGGCAACAACCCTGTAATCCGCACAGGTAGCCAGTTTATAAATTGTGATGGCTTTGCGCTTCTCGGTTGGAACTGGCTCCCTCGTGTATGCTATGCCAGGGGACAAAAGAGGGACTATTGCGCTGCACAATTCCATGAATGTTGAGCTGTTCAACCTAAATGTACCTACAGCGCCTTGGTAAAATCACTGTGGAGGATTTCAAAGAAATTTCTAACATGTGGCCTCTGCCAAGTATAGGGAGTTTGCTTTACCTTTATTGTATTCACTTGATCTTGTTGCCACCGATTAAAAATGAACACGAAGATTATAGATGCAACTGAAATAATATTTCCAACATCTATCATATAGGTCGCTATTTTTAATTTTAGGTGATAAAACAAACTTTATTCACATAAAATCACTCAATGGAAACACAGATAATTTGTATTTGTGTTTGTTGACTTTTTAGAAGTGTTGCTTCATTTTGCACATAACTGCAATGGAAACACGGCTAATGATACAAAAAACCCAAAATCATACCGGTTCTTGTGACATCCCTAAGGAGGATTCACATGGCAAGAACCATATAAACAGACAGACTAAGTCTGAAATGTTTTTCAGGTTGTCCTTGTAATAGTTGTTCCAAGAAGTTAAAAGTATTAGCCAAAAGAGAAAAACACCCTAACTGATTAACGGAAAGAGGTAATGTATAAATATCATAAACAGGCCTGATTAATTTAAAATGTAATTCATTTAGAAAATCATATAAAGAACAACCTAAGGTATTGACATAAAATTACAAAGAATACTATATAAAATCTAAAGAAAAAGAAAAAAAAAAGACTTAATTACAGGACAAAATACCACCTGCACATATGGTTAGTTCTTAGCTGCTGATAACATCCATTTATCCACCCTTTTTCCAACATGTTCAAAAGAGGAAACACTGGTCAAATTTAATCTTACAACTGGGGAAAATTATCTCCAAATCCCAGGTTCTCACTACATCATTTACCTGAATCACCATCACTTCCTGCAAACTCTAAGAAAACATGCTGTTAAAGTTTCAAGTACAGTGTAAAGCAAGACAATAAATTAAAGAAAAGGGAAGAAGAAAAAAAAACCATCCAAGACAGAAGGAAAAAAAATTTTGGTGCGGGGCAGGGTTGTTATACTCTCATATTTACTTAAAGAAACCATCTTCATCCTAAAAGGTGTGAATTTAACAACAAGGTCTTTGAAAAAAGTGGCTTTCTAGAAGTAACCAAAAAAAATAAAAAAAAACCCTCCCAGAAACCCTGTGTTCTCAAATTTAAAGTTTTCCAGGTTCTTTAAAACTCTTAGAAGGTTTTTCTGAATTTATATTTTACTACACATGTAACAGTTATGCGCTTAATCTGCAAAACAAAAAAAGACTTGCTGTAAACAATAATTATACTGGTCAATGCACTAATTAGTTCTGAATGTTAGCCAAGATCTCACAGTTTTGTTAAGACATTTTAAATCTGCAGTATACCTTCAGAAGAGATGTCATTCCAAGAAATAAGGAACTGTGTTAGAGATACTGTAACTGAGGTTAAGTGCAATCATAACAGAGGATTTGTCAGCTAAAAGGACTGTGGTCAAGGCTGCTTTTTGTCATGTTTGTGGCAGAGGGATGATCCCTACTTAAAAGATATCAGAATAATTTTAAAGTATAATTATTCAAGGGAAGTGGACGACTTATATATATCATGGAACCATCTGCACGTAACTAGTCTAGGTCAGAGTTACTTTGCAAGATTTACTTTGCAATAATACACTAAATATTTTGCACCATTATTGCTTGATGCCTAAAGCATAATTTAGAAAAGGCACATATAGCATTTCACTCTTAACATGTTTACTCCACTGAAAGAAACTAAGAGAGCAGGAGAAGCACACAGTTTTTCCTCCAACATGTTAGAAACTTGGCTGGCTACTGCATCTTTTGATTTTCCCCCTCTCCAACCTCTTCCTCTAATGCTGCTACTGAATTAAGTTCTCGTGCACTGTAAAGTCTCAGGTCAGTAGCAGTGCAGAGCAGGAAGCTGGTTTAGAACAGCAGCCAGGGTCTTTTTTTTTAATTCCACAATGTGTCTTCATTCATTTCACACTCCACATGGAAAAGTCATTGTGGAGCAAAACCTCTTCCTCCCAGTGAGCCTTACGACAGACACTACAGTCTCACATATTCCCTTTCAGCCTGCTAGCAGGAAATGGCCTTTTATTGCAAAGGAAAAAAAACAGAGCACTTGAAACTCCGTGGAGTTTTATTTGTAGACAACCTGGCTGGGGACTGTCAAAGGCACAAAAGCAACCTGATCTACTATACACGCAGGAGCCTAATTCAATACAAAGACCACCACAGGTAAGCAAATGTATACAATTGCATCCTCACTTTATATTAATGCTAAAAATATGTCTGCATTTCATAACTTGTCTACACTAAAAAGGAGATAAGTAAGCAGTTTGAATGCACCATGACGGACATTTCATAGTTGTCTGCAAAGGTAAATGGCATTTCTAAGATGGCCAGGTGTGAGTGTGTTTGGATGAGATATGGCACAATAACTCAATATAAAAATCTATTATTTGATGCTTTCACAGTCGTTAAAAAAAAAAAAATCATTTTTTGGCAACATTCTAGATTTTTTCACAAGTGTCCAGGATGAAAGCTAGAAATTTGGACCACCATTGCACTCAGCTTATGCCCCTAATATGTCTACATACCATTCATTCACCATTTATGCCCTAAAATCAGGATAGAAATTATAAGACTTAAGTGACCCACTCAGAATTTACTTTCTATATATTTTCTTTACCTTGGAAAGTAACTATAGCAGAAAGATACCACCAACACATGAACAAATCAACTAGAATCATTCACTGTGACAAAAATGCAGTTAAGGTTTTATACACTTTTGGTATGTGCCACACGTGTACTGTACTTCTCTGCCTGTTAAGGACTAGAAGAAAGATGACTCCTCTGAACCATTCACATATCAGTATATCAATGCTTATTCTCTTTATACCAATCTATGTGCAAAAGTGCACCTCTTCATGTAATAAGTGGATTTATTCACTATAACTTTCTCTGTGAGTCCTTAGACTAGACTAAATTTGACTGAAAAGTCCAATCAAGCATGTGAGGAGCAAACAGTTGAAAACTACTTGTCCATTTTTTTTTTTTCCACACTTCAGATCAGTGTATAAACAAATAAAAAAGAATGATTGTTCTAGCAAAACAAAGGCATACTTAGCAATCTTCATTGATGAAGAAAATGCCAAAGCATGCAGCAATCAGGGTTCTGTTAAAATCACTGGCATGGCTGGTTTAAGCAATCAATTTAATCAACAGCTGTATAAATTAGCTTAACCGTTATAGACACATCCATAACTCATGGGCTGTCACTCTAGCACAGTTTTCCAAAGAAGCAGCTGTGCTGAATGAAGAAACTACAAATAGAAGTTAAGTGGTTTTCTAAAGAGGGTTCTCAGATGGGCCAAGCGATGGGTTAAAGCACGACAGAAACCATATCAAAATGGGAGCAAGCAGAAAAAGAAGTCTTAAACAAGTAAGTAATCAAAACATAACAACTGAAAAGACTACTTCAGAAGCTGGTCTTCAGCCTGTGATCCTTTTCCATGAAAAACAAAGTAGACACTAGATAAATGCACCTTGGCCTTTAATAGCAAGCTTACAGAGACATAATATATGAGGACCCGAGAACAAAAGCATTAACAATGTGAAACATAATAGACAACAAACCGCAAAATAGCACAAGGGGTAACATTACCAGAAAAATAGTAAATTAAAAAGAAAAACAATAATATAAACCCTGACATACTACAGAGACAGTAACTTAGTTATTTACTCTATTGAAGACATTTTTCAACAATTGTTGAGACCTTTACACAATAAAATAGTTTTATTTTCATTACTGTTCTGCCGTCCTCTTTCACCAACTAACACGTTTATGTGGTCTGATTTTAAAATACCTATGATGCACAAATATTCCCATAAAATATACTTAAGATGTACTTGCACACTAAAATTACAACAATTACAGTGTAAACGTTTAAAACCTGTAATTATTTATACTATACAGTGCTGCACAAATAAGTTTTTTGAAAATAAATCTAGAAAGCACAACACTGAGGGATACATTTAAGTATTTTTAACTGACTAATAACCTGGTGAAATGTTTATGATTGTGCATCCATAAAAGCAAAATGGATGGCATATTTCTATATGAGCAACTAGCTAAAGACAAGCCTTGTATAAAGTAACTCTTCCTCTAATAAGACATTAAAGATGAGGACAACTGAGTTTTCTGCATCTCTTTTACTGTGTTTGTATGAAAGGTGAATAGGACACTATAGTTGAGATTTGTATAATATGCTACTAATGATATTCATTCAGACTAAAAACAAGAGCACCGACTTCTACAAAAACACACTTTCCAAAATGTGCAAATGGAGATCAGCATAAAAAGAAAAAACAAGTGCTAACCTTGAAAAATCGTGATTGCCTTATTGCTTCCACAATGTATCATATAGTAAAATACAATTAAATGCTTAGATTAAGCCTTTTCTTAGCTTGATTGGTTTATTGTTAATATTTGTCAAATTAAAAACATTAACATGAAATTATTTTAATTAACCTTTGAAATATGCTATTACTGGTTGATAAAATAATCTGTAAATAGCTCCCAGAATTTAATAAATACATTTACACCAAACAAAACAGCTTTACACAGGTGTTCTAATCACCACAAACTGGATATTAAATATTTTATTGGTAAATTTGCATGGACATAGATAGAATGCATCAGTTTTGGATAGCTTCCAAAGAAGCTGAACTCTTTTTGCATACCTCCTCATCTGAAGTGTCCTGTTCGTACTCATCTTTTGGAACACTGATGGGCTGCTGTGCTGTTTTACTATGGGGCTCCAAGTTTCCATTCTCCCCTTCTTTTTCTTCATTTGCTACCTTCTTCAGGGACAGTGTTTGGCTCTAGAAACACAATAACAGACTCAGAAAAAAAAAAGCCACACACATTTTTACAGATTATGCAAGTGCTCACTATTCATCAAAAACAACAGCCAAGTATAAAATATACAGAAAGCCTGAAACCAAATTTAATTGTGTAGCCAAGCATTTGGCTATCACAGCAAATAAGAGAAAAATATCCAGAAACATTCAGTGATACTAAAAATACAACAACTCATTTCAATAGATAGCTTTATCACTAAGAATCTTCTGGCTTTTGGTTTTATAAGGCAAAGGTGTTAAGCCAGTACTACCTTAACATGTAAAACTATACATTTGAAAGTTCCAATTCTAATGTAAAAATGTATCAAACCGCATTCTGTAATATAATGTGCTGGTAGTTATTTTTGCTTTCCTACCATGCAAAGGTCTGAATCATATGTACAGTCATGAACACATCTGTCATAAATAAAAATATAACCATAAAAGAAAATGTCTTTATCTACAGACCCATAACAGATGAGAAAATCTGAATGAAATGGTTAATGAAAACTGAATGAAATACTTAACAGTGCCATTACTAGCATGAAAGGGGTTAAAACAGGGCATTAAAATAGGATACTATATTATAAAGTAGTTTTGAATGAGTGACTCAATAAAAAAAACTATTACAATCCAATGAGCTATTAAAAAAAAAAAAGTGTGTCATGTTCAACCTTGTTGTTTTGTCAAAAAAAATCAATAGCATTAAAAAAAGAAAAGGAAGATAAAAACGTCTTAAGCAAAAAGGGAACCAAAAAAATATAAGACCTTGTAGGCAGGTACATAAAGTACAAACAAGAGTAACTAGACGGATTTTAAGAGTGCAAGGTATGAGATATGAGAAGAGATAAAAGTAACATAACCTTTTTAGTTCAATAAACCAGAGATTAAGAGGCAACATAATTAAATTTTTAAAAATTATAAAGAGAATTAGTATGGATCCTGGCTGTAAATTCTTTACCAAGAACATTGGGACACAGATTGAAACTTTTTAATAGTAGGTTTTGCACAAACATTTATTAATAAAGATATTTTATTTATATAGCACGTGCAATATTTTCTTCACCCCAAGAACCATAAATCAAGTAGTGTGTCAAGACAGGAGTGCTCTAGGGACCCTCAAAAACTGAAATGAATGAAATTTTGGAAAAATTAAGAGAAATGAGGTTGACAAGGTTTTTTTTAGGCTGAATAGCCTATTCTCATGTTCCATGTTATTGCAAACAATATACATTTACGTACAAACAACTGGAAAAATGTGATTTAACCCTTTTAATGTTACAGTACAAATCAAGACAAGATACATTTATAGAATAGGTTTTATATTTCTTAAGTCCATTTCTTCACAATCACAGCATATATTAGTTTGGCAAATTAGGTTACATTATAAAGAAAAGAATATTTGGTACATTTTAAAAAATAACTAGCCCATTCTTGCATTTTATAATGAAACTTATGGAAACAGGGGCCCATTATAAAAAAAAGCCATTAAAACGTACCAGATACATCAAATTTTTCCAAGCCAAAAATATTATATAGCAATGGTTTGCATCTTGATTACATACATGCAGATTCCAAAACAGTGCATTCCTGTTGTTTAAGAAGGCAAAAAAAACAAAAACATTGTTGCAAGATTCAGAAATTGTAAAAGGACACCAGCTGTGAGCTTTGCGTTATTCGTCTTCCTCTGTGGCAGATTTTCAGGCCCAGGAGTGTGGATTCACCTTGGAAAGTCATCACAAAGCACCGTTATTGAGAATGAAGGTTGATGTCCAAATGTGAATTGCTGTCTCTGTTCTGTAGAGAACTAGACGATAATAACTGAAAAAGGCAGGCACACTTACAATTGTTTTTTTCTTTCACTATATGGTGGTTTATTTTTTTTATTTCACCAAAAAAGACTGCTGCGGGATTTGTAATGCACGTGTGTGCTTCAATGAGAGAGTGTGTGCATGTTCCATACAATCAAGTGAAGAAGTAAACCATCCCATATGTATTTTCCCCGAGTCCCCATCCCCGAGATCTATGAGCAGTGTTGCAAACGGGTGCTGGAAGAGCTGAAAGCACTAGAATTTTTCATATGCACAACTGATCTTTGGTAATGCAGGACAATGGAGCCCTAAATAAGCCTGACAATTCACTTCATCGACTGTGACTCCAAATTACAAAGGCTCATGTTTACAGATGTCCTACTTCCCTGAAGAACACAGTGGTGAAAATATATCTCTAGTATTTCAGGAGGCTTTGACTAGCAGGAGTTTATGTGATAACGGGCTATTGTGTTTCCCCACTGACAAATGATTGTCTCAGACTTCAGTGTTTTGGACGCAGACAGCACCTTGCTATTGGTAGCCGTTTGTTTGATTTCAGATATGTAACTGGTTAGTAATAGGGCGTAATCTAGAGTTAAAAAGGTTTGCTGTTCTCTTATGCTTTACACTTCTTACATTTATGGCATTTTGCAGACCCAATAGCACAACTTACTTGAGTGCTACGTAGTCATGTAGGTAAATGTTTCAAGTGTACTGGCAAACATAGAGCAGAGGTAGTAACAAACTACACTCCTGAGCTATGACAAAACAAAGGCAATAGTCAGACAAGGTTTTTTGAAGTGCACTACAACCTTTAGTGTGATGTTGTGGGCAATGGCACTCCAAGGCCTACATTGTTATTAAGTTTTTCTGCTATCTGATTTGATAAAGTTACTTATTTAGAATGTAGAGTCACAGGCTAGGGTACATTGAAATAAACTTGTATAAATTGTGGACAGTCTAGCATGCAGCATTTAGACAGACAGAAACCATATACTGTACCTAATTTTTTTTATAAAGCTTGCAAATGCAGCTTTGGTTTGTGTAAATGTAACTTCAATCAGACTGGCGACTTAATCCATATCTTTCTTTCCAGCTTCTGTCCGTTTCGGAGAATGCTGTTAAAGGTGACACACAAATTGATTGTGCTGCAGGGACATACAGAAAGCTGGTGTAACACTTCTCCCACAGTTGGAAAAAGAATGAGGCACTGAAGACTGCTCACAAGGAATTAAACACACCTGAGTATGGTCTAAACACGCAGTGCCCAACCAGATGAGGCACAAGGCAGAAAATGGTTGAGTGCATCCTAGAGCAACAATGGGCTCTGTCACAAGTCCTCTCTGACAACAGAAAGACATAGCACCTGGCTCCAACATGGCAAGACACAGAAGTCCTTTAGTCAGCGAACAAGGCAATGAAATAGGTGGACAAATCGCTAGTCTGGACACCCAGGACCATAAGGTTTTAACTCCAGGCTGCCAAACTACAGACTTGAAAAGCCCAGTAGACTACCAGATGTACCAGATCTTTGGTCCATGAGGTATATTCACAATTAAAAATGATTTGATAAAAACAAAACACCAAATTCTTCATGTACAATCTCAAACTTTGGAATCTCTTTTAAAGATAGCTGCTTATAGCGTGCCAGACTGTAATAACCACCTTCTACAGCCTAGTTTATACTTAAATTGTTTGCCTGGTTATGGGAGCATCAGAGCAAAAATGACATTACATGTGTAGACATGTGCTGGGTTTTCATCATGTGCTGTGCACAGAATTTTTTCTAACTATGCTGCATTGTGAGTACAGCTCGGTAAATGGTGAATTTCAAGAAGAGGCTACTTACATGGGTACCAAAATGTTGAACGAAGGGCTGAATATGACGCAAGAGGTCGTTAAAGTGCAAGGAAGACATGCAAAAATATTTGAAGAGCATCTCTTGATTATGCAGGTTACCCACTCACAAGAAAATTATACTCTCCCTCTCTTCTCCGCTTTGGTTAATGGGTCCACACTCACACACACACAGTGATGAGTAATATAGTGAAATTGGGCAAAAAATAAAGCAAACAAAAGAAACAACAGTGTTAGCTGTAAAGCAAATGCTGCAGTGGGGGCAACAATGCCAAAAGTGAATCATATCCACTCATTTCACTATGAGAGAGAGAGAGAGAGAAATACGTTGGGAGCATGCATGGATAAGCACCACAAGATAAAACACCTGGATTGGGACCTGAGTGCAGCGGGTGACACCTCAGCACCACACTGCAACAGTGTGAGGTTTTTTTTTTTTTTTTTAATTTTTTTATGGTGGCTGGAGTGCCAATCCTGCCAGAGGATGTGCTTGCAGAGCTGGATGCAGATGAACATCATACCAAGGACAAGGCAATTGTAGGTTAAGGGCCTTGCTGAAGCGCTTAATGCAGTAGAGTCACTTCTGGAGTTTACGGGATTCAAACTGTGATATAAATAAGTTAATAATTAATGCTTAGTTTGTCATGGATTAAAAGAAAAAAATGTAAAGATTCAGTACCAAATACAAGTGAAAAGAATCAATCATATTCATTAAAAAAACTTTTTAAACACTGGAGCAGGTTTTTTTTGTGGATTAAATATGGAGGGTATTCTGCAAAATAGTGAAGACTGCAGGGAGAAGACAGCATCACAACCAGGTCAGAGAATGTACTTTGCAGTATTCAGAGAGCATCCAGAAACCACAAATAACAGCGGCTCTTTGTTTTGAGGAAAAACTAATTTTAGGTTTGAAAAGGTGAGAAAGCATGGCATGGCAACATTATACTATTTAATGTACTAGTCAGCCTGGAATATCTACCAACTGCTGATGCAGTAAACCAAAAATCTGAACTGATACAGCAGGTAATTCTTTTCAACTAACAGGGGCTTACAGCTGATGTCACAGAAAGGGCATGGGAGAAATCTTATTTAAAAAAAAAAAAGAAGAAAAATCATCATTAACAATATATAATCTGCGCTCCTAATAAGTATATTGTGGAGGTTATGAAAATGCTCCCTACTCTTAGCTCAGAAATTGCGGAGTGTGAAAAGTGTGTGTTATCTTTAATAACATGAGGACTCTCTTAATGGTCCAAGTGTAACAAATTGTAATGCAGCTATATACATAGATCACAAGCTGTATTCAACTAAAGGTGTAAGGCATTTTATCAGACATATTGTACCTCAGTATACACCTGAAAGTCAAACTTATGGCATTTTTGACAGAGAAATTAATTGGTGGGGTCTAAATTAGGTCTGAAAACAAAATCTAGGAGTGCGATATTTATGTAGTATTTCAGTTCATTATTGTAAATATATTTTTGTGTACATTGGAAAAAAGACCACACATCAACATGACATAATCCTTTAAAAATCACCTGTTGCTAAAACATTTGCCTCCAATATGCTAATTACAGTGCATCCGGAAAGTATTCACAGCGCATCACTTTTTCCACATTTTGTTATGTTACAGCCTTATTCCAAAATGGATTAAATTCATTTTTTCCCTCAGAATTCTACACACAAAACCCCATAATGACAACGTGAAAAAAGTTGAGCTCAGGTGCATCCTGTTTCCCCTGATCATCCTTGAGATGTTTCTGCAGCTTAATTGGAGTCCACCTGTGGTAAATTCAGTTGATTGAACAGTACTTGGAAAGGCACACACTTGTCTATATAAGGTCCCACAGTTGACAGTTCATGTCAGAGCACAAACCAAGCATGAAGTCAAAGGAATTGTCTGTAGACCTCTGAGACAGGATTGTCTCGAGGCACAAATCTGGGGAAGGTTACAGAAAAATTTCTGCTCCTTTGAAGGTCCCAGTGAGCACAGTGGCCTCCATTATCCGTAAATGGAAGAAGTTCGAAACCACCAGGACTTTTCCTAGAGCTGGCCGGCCATCTAAACTGAGCGATCGGGGGAGAAGGGCCTTAGTCAGGGAGGTGACCAAGAACCCGATGGTCACTCTGTCAGAGCTCCAGAGGTCCTCTGTGGAGAGACGTGAACCTTCCAGAAGTACAACCATCTCTGCAACAATCCACCAATCAGGCCTGTATGGTAGAGTGGCCAGACGGAAGCCACTCCTTAGTAAAAGGCACATGGCAGCCCGCCTGGAGTTTGCCAAAAGGCACCTGAAGGACTCTCAGACCATGAGAAAGAAAATTCTCTGGTCTGATGAGACAAAGACTGAACTCTTTGGTGTGAATGCCAGGTGTCACGTTTGGAGGAAACCAGGCATCGCTCATCACCAGGCCAATACCATCCCTACAGTGAAGCATGGTGGTGGCAGCATCATGCTGTGGGGATGTTTTTCAGCGGCAGGGACTGGGAGACCAGTCAGGATAAAGGGAAAGATGACTGCAGCAATGTACAGAGACATTGTGAATTTCCCATTGGGATTAATAAAGTATCTATCTATCCTGGATGAAAACCTGCTCCAGAGCGCTCTTGACCACAGACTGGGGCGAGGGTTCATCTTTCAGCAGGACAACGACCCTAAGCACACAGCCAAGATATCAAAGGAGTGACTTCAGGACAACTCTGTGAATGTTCTTGAGTGGCCCAGCCAGAGCCCAGACTTGAATCCGATTGAACATCTCTGGAGAGATCTTAAAATGGTTGTGCACCGATGCTTCCCATCCAACCTGATGGAGCTTGAGAGGTGCTGCAAAGAGGAATGGGCGAAACTGGCCAAGGATAGGTGTGCCAAGCTTGTGGCATCATATTCAAAAAGACTTGAGGCTGTAATTGCTGCCAAAGGTGCATCGACAAAGTATTGAGCAAAGGCTGTGAATACTTATGTACATGTGATTTCTCAGTTTTTTTATTTTTAATAAATTTGCAAAAATCTCAAGTAAATTTTTTTCACGTTGTCATTATGGGGTGTTGTGTGTAGAATTCTGAGGAAAAAAATGAATTTAATCCATTTTGGAATAAGGCTGTAACATAACAACATGTGGAAAAAGTGATGCTCTGTGAATACTTTCCGGATACACTGTATGTATATATTGTGCTGGAAGAGTGCTATGCATTCATCTGCAACAACAAAAACAAATTTTAACACTGTCATGTCACTGCCTCATGTGATACAAATGTAATTTAAGGAAAGGTCAAGATGAATTAAGAGGTGTTAAAGATTAAAAGCAGAGTTACAAAGTTCTATTCTCTTTCTCCGATATATTTGTTACTTTTACGTTCTCTTTCTGACATTTTCAAATTCTTGAGAATTTGAAGGTCATAAGTGAGATGTAACCTAAACATTTGTTTAGATTTTCACTATTGTTGGAAACAACTTTTACAAATTTGTTTAAATATTTTACAGCATTACTTTTTCACAAAACATTTTATTTACTTTTTTGCATTATTAATTATTGACTCTAATTTTTGTTTATTTGAATAAACATATACAGCCAGCAACCTCAATTTATTGTCTGTATTGGCAGCACCTGCAATTGGTAAAAGTGTACAATACACAATGTTAATCCAATATATCGCATAATTTATTGTCATCACATCAGCACCAGATTTATCATTCAGTGAAAATTTTCCCCCCATATCATGCAGTCTTAGTTCCCAACCTGTGCCAGATGCTGCAGAAAATGGTTTTAGTTTCCTATAATTCTGTAACAGAAAATGAGACTATATCAAGTGATTAAAGTATCAAAGCCGACTCAGAAAATAGCTTAACTTTTTTATTATATACACATGCATGTGTTTATGTATATAATTATATATTTTATTAAAATCAAAAAACATTCCATACATGCAAGTCAAGCTTAACAAAACTGGTCTGAAACAAAAATGTTTTAATATTTGCACAATGAGGCATCATAAATGTATTTTATTGTACTGCTATGCACTATCTAAAGAAAAACTGAAATTCAGCATACTTTCTAGGTTTCAGTAGCCATCAACTTAAAAATTCCATTTGGTGTCACAAGATGCCACCTACTGGCAAATGCAAAATCAACACCACAGACATTATGTATTATTACTACCTACCAGCCCATTATAGACTATGACAAGTTTAAATGTTCATAATGGCATAAATGTTTATATGTATGTGTGTATATACATTATATTGCTAATGATGCATTAATTAATGTAAATGATGCATTTAATCATGTCTTTTTTTCAATATCTAACAGCAAGAGAATGCTTTTTTAAAAATTTTTTTTAATTTAACGGGGAATTGGGCTGATTTTTTTGTCAATTTAATTGGGTCCTCTGGTTTAAAAAAAACGGCTTCTTGTCGTAAGGTATATCATGCTTGCTGACTACCATTACACAACACATCAAACACTGCAGATCCAAACATTTCAAAACTTATTGTAGATGCTTTAAGATATTTATCCAAATGGTAACAGAAAAGACAGGATATTGGCATCTCCTTTGTTGTCTAATAACAGGATGTAATGAAACAAATTTGAATATCAAGTAACCAAAAACTAGATTAAAAAAAATCTTGGTCAGCAACATCAGTTGTATTCCATAAATTCTACATTTCAAACATAGCAGTTTTAGCAATTAAAGTAATTTCCCAGCTTCCTGGGTATGATGTTAATCTGCATCCAGTCCTGCAAGCAGGTCCCCAACATTACACAGAAAACTTGGGGGTTGGTGGCAGGATTGGCACTCCAGCCACCATATTTAAAAAAAAAACAAAAAAAAAAACCCACACACACACACACAACACCAGGTGGTTCGTCGTGTGCAGGATGCACCGTCAGTGCATGCTCACAACCTCTCTCTACATTGGACACTGAATAACTTAAAGTCAGTTAAGACTTATACATATACAGTATATATAATTCAAAATATGAATATGTGGACTAAAAATATTTTACAAAATTTAACCATGCATTTTGCACATTATGAGAATATGACTGGATGATTTGACACGTGGAATATGCAACACAAGGGAGATATTTTTGGTATTGTTTGGTGTTGTCCAGCATTGGCCCCTATAGGTTTCCGGTGATTTAAGTAGGAATTTTGTATTGTAATAAACAAAAGTGATATACTGTATGTATCCAAACACTTTATATACGTACACACAAAAACTGCTGCTATTTTAAGTAAATTAGAAAAAAAATGTAAGACGTTCATTATTGCCAGTTTCACTAGTATGAGTTCAGAAGTAAATATTTTTGATTTGTCTATGTTCCGAAAGCACAAATCTAGACAAAGTAACCTTCCTAAAAAAACTATACCAGGTGTCAAACACTTCACACCCCCTATTCCTCCAAAAAGCTAAAATAATGTGCTTCCCACAAATTCCTTTCCTTATTGAACAATGTGATTCTTTCCAAAATTTCAGCAAATAGAAAAAAAATGCTTCTTTCTAGAATTCACAAGATCACCCCTGAACTACAATCAAATTTTATCCAAATGTAATATGCAACATATCTCTAAGGAAGAAAACAACTTCCCAGGGTAATGTAATTTCTGAATGGGAAATAGTCAAAACAGGGTTATTTATTCACAACAGTAAGCAAATTATATTTTGAACCTAACAATAAAACTCTAGCCCAAATGATTCAGCTTATGTAAAGAATAATAATAACAATATTAATAATAAACTAAAAGCATTTTGATTATGATGTGCAACAAGAAGGATTGTTCTTATTTGCTGTCCCCATCAAGCTAGTCACTAATTTATTTCCATACACAACGAAGAAAATACAAGAAATGACTTGATCAAAAAGTATCCATTCATACAGCTTATATGTTGCATCAGGTTCAAGATTAACTTTGATAAGAGCACTTAAATATCTATTAAAAGTAATTTTAGCTAACTGACTGGGGCTGTAACAACTAATCAATATCACATAAAAATATTGATTAATTGCATTGTGACACTTTACACACATGACTTCACTGATCATGAGTAACAGTAAAACCAGTGCAGGGTCGAAGAACAATTAACTCAGACAAGTGGCATAATTTTAAATTCTAAACTGATTAAAATGTGTCTTGATAAACCTGTAAAAATTAAACAACTTGTCAGTACAACTGTAATGTGTGAACCTAAAAAGAAGAGACTTATTGGAGTAATGGTGCTATGCCTCTCACTCACACTAGGATTAATGCAGCAGCACACTCAATGCTACTTTCTTCTTTATGGCAGCTCAAAATTCTTTTCTGAAAGCACACTATCCAAGTCATCAACAATACGTAAAACAATGTCTGGAGAGCATTTCTCTTGAAGAAGTGGTGGCCAGTATACTGTTAACAAAAAAGGATGCATGAAATGTGCAAGACTGAATTAATTGTTTGGACTTTGCTGCCATTTAGTGATAAAAATCAAGCAATACACTCTAGGCTCTACTACAGTGGTTCCCAAACTCTGTCCTGGGGAACTACTATGGCTGTCATTATTTCCCAGTTTCTGTGTTTTGGAGTCAATGTAGAAATTAACTAAGTTTGGTAGATTTTTATTAAAATGTAAAATGCAATTATATGGGGAATATGTACTTTTTTAAGTTATCAGTATTTTCAACCTAACTTTCATTCTGCTTTTCCATGTGTTCCAGTTATTTAATTGATTATTTACTGATTACCAGATATGACATTGAAGTCGTTGCAGCTTTCATCATTCTGGGTGTCTGCTATGCTGGTTGTTAATTACCACTATTAGGGTTAAATGAAGGAAGAAAACTACATAGGAAAAGGAGAAAATAGGAAAACAACAAAAGAGAGTTAAGCATTTACAGCTTTAGAAAAAAACTGAAATATTTCAAAATGTCTTATAAATGTAAAAACCATACAGTTGTCTTCTTCTGAATGCTGAATAAGAGTAAAAAAGACCAGCTAATTAAATTAGATCAGTTGTTATCAATTATTATCACCGATTGTGAATCTGGTTGGAACAAAAACCTGCAGCCACAGTGGGTCCCCAGGACCAAGTTTGGAAATCACTGCTCTACTGCATTGTGAAAAAGGAAATCTAGAGGCAAACTGAACAGGGAATAAACAATAAAAAAAAAAAAAAAAAAAAAAAAGACAAAAATAAGCAGTGGTCAACATGTAGGTAGACAAACAATACAATCAAGAATTAAAGTTGAAAAATTAATGAAGAAGTTCAGTAACTTGTACTCTCTTAAATAGGGACCTAACATCATAAGAGTCTTTGTAAACTCCACTCAAAGTCTTAGGACCAAGGGATTAGAACATCTCCACCTTAAAAATTCTCTTCTATGAGGTCATGTAAAAGCAATGGCAAGAGTTGCTTAACAACAGCATAGCACTAAACCAAAAAAAATGGCAATGTGTGTGGGAATCAAAATAGCAGCAAAACTAATGAAAAATATTACAACTAACAAATGATCAAACTGAAACAAAAATGGTACAGTAGATCCCCGCGGGTTCGCAGCCTCAGTTGTTTGCGGATTTTTCATTAGAACCTAACTAATAATTGTTAGCGGAAACTGCAAATATCCTCCGCAATTTATGGCCTATATCGTGGCAATACTGCACTGTAGAGAAAACAGGAAGGAACCGTAGAGGAAAACGCGGTTTGGGATGGTGAAAGTAGCCAATCCAAGAACGTTATTCATTTCTCCTCGCTGCTGATTGACTGCTGCCCTGTGACGCGACTCCAGCTGAGTGTCCTCGTGTTTTCCATTTTGTTATTATATTCATTTTGTTATTCTTGAACACACAAGATGTCGCCGAATCGCCCTGCACCTTCTAAGGCTTCTGGCACCGAGCCTAAGCGCCAGAAGAAGTTTAAAACACTCCAGGAGAAGGTTGAACTACTGGATTTGCTCTGGGAACTAAAAAGTTACGCTGCAGTAGCGCGCCACTATGGCATCAATGAAAGCACCACATGCTACGTAAAGAAGAACGAAGTAGCAATCTGGAGTACCGTATCTGCAAGTTTCTGTGATAGTGCCAAAAAGGTAACGACCGTAAGGAATAAAAATATCGTCAGGATGGAATCTGCCTTGGCATTGTGGATCACCAACTACTGGAAGAAGAACATCCCCTTGGACGGTAACATCATCCGGGAGAAAGCACGGATTGTACCAGCAGTTCGCTACAGGAGACAATGTAGAAACTTCCCATCACAATGTTCCTGAAACCTATAAAGAAAAGCCAGCACGAAACCCCACCAGAAGAAGACCCATCCAAAGATACGACGCCTGAAGAAGAGGCGCCTCCCGAGGAGTTTTAAATCCTCTGCATCGTACTGCACAGCTACTTCATCATCATCAATATCATTCATCACTGGTGAGTACCCGTACATTTTACTGTATTTTAATTAAATGAAATTATGATGTATTTACTCTACTTATAACAAAGAAAACGACAGCACATACCAAAGAAAACGTGCTTGCATTAATTACAGTACACATAACGGTAACATCGGTATTTTACATTCTAGCACCGCAGGAGACATAGCAGTACAGTACTGTACAGTATACGGGTTTTACCTTTACATTCTGTTTTTAGGTAATGTATTAAGGTAATTTTTTAGGTAATGTATTAATGTATTAAGCTGAGTTTGCAACGAAATTAAAGTGCTTTGGGGGCATACTGCATTTAGGTTTTAAACTATAAAAATAGGCATTTAAAAGGCATTTTTTAACCACATCCAAAAGTCGCGGTTTTTCACAATTCGCAGGTGCTCTAGAAACATAACCCCCGTGAATTTTGGGGGTGTACTGTATACTGGATTTATACACTACCATTAAGAGTCATACAACATTTCCCGAAAGTAGTTTTGTAGAAATGCAGCATGCAAAACGATGAAGGTAATTATGTTCTAGTCATAAACTTTGACTAAAATGTAGCAGAAATCATGAAATGTGAAGACTTGGCAGTTCAGAAAAGAGAAGAAGAAAACAAAAATACTGAATTTCCCCACTGATAATAAACAAGTAAGAAATCTGTAAAATAAAACATAAAAGACTTGCAATGCCATGTGTGCACTTCAAGTAGAATGTATTTATAATTTTGCCATACACTCCACCATCACGTAGACCCAAATGTGTTTGGCTTAAAAATATCTTTGCTGTGATGTTATATCATTAATGGCTTCATTGGTATTCAAGTGTATAGTTGTTAATGTGTACGCTGTTTTAGGCTAATTGTCCTTTATGAAAACAAATAATGACTATGAATATATGAATATTCATACTTTCTTAACCCTGATTAGTCAAGTTCCAGGGTATAAAAGGCAAAAGATTATCCCAGTGGCCACTTTCTCAGACACATACACCCACACTGATCAATTAAGAAGCTTGACTTAACGAACCAAGCAAACCTTTGGGGATGTGGGAGGAAACACATTCATACACAAGGAAAACACACAAACTCCACATAGACAATGACAAAGCATGGACAACTATACAATGAAATGTATTAATTGGTACAATGGTTTCAATGCGAGTTTAATCCTCTAAATGTTATTGATAACTTCACTATCTTCTTCTTTTTTCAGACTCTGGTTTTCTAATCTTTATGGTAAGGAATTTGCAATGATCCTCTATGCAAAGAATTACGATACTTGAGGAAGGATGCATGCACTCTGATGGGTGGAAGACAGTCTGTAAAATAAATGGAGCTGGCCTGAGCTTAGGTGAAAAAAGCCTGAAATATTGGCTTTCACATTAAAGAAAGTAGAGTAATTAAATAAGAACTAAGAATCTGAAGTTCAGGGAAAGGAAAGGCAGATGAATATGTTGCTCTGCTGAAGTTAGAGATTGGAATTAAAAGTTGTCTACACACCCATAGTGGACTAATAAAAAAAAACAAAAAAAAAAAACATTGACCGATACCTTTCATTGAAATTAAAGAATTGCACTTATTAATTTAGACTTTTTAAATGTTGTCTTTTAATCTATAAGAATGCTCCATGTGCCAGTCTGGAAAGCAAGCAAGCTTCTGCCTGTACATCAGCTTGTATTTGTAATTATAACAGGAATGCATCATCTTAAAAAAACAGAGATATGTATATTGATAAATCAGAATCCACCCATGCTGCTGAGTAAGCAATAGACTTGTTAGCTTAAGAACCAATAGGCTGTAAACTTGTTAAGCCTGTTTGCCTTGTCTCTTCTATAGTAAACATCTTATGGATATTTTATTTCATCAGAACTGTATTCCAATTAAGACAAGCTTTTTACACTATTTTAAGCATTTCTGTAATTATGCTTGCATATGCCAGATGTATATACGAGGGGGGACCCAAAAATAACCGGAAATAAATAAATAACCTAACAACAACAAAATTCCAGTTATTTTTGGGTCTCCCCTCGTATTATGAAAAAAAAATTTTGTACATCATTAGTAAAAAATATTTAAGGGATTTTATTTATTTTAGTAAAAGGTTTTATTTTATGATCACTAAAGAGTAAGCTGTCACGCATATGCACCTAGGGATCACCTTCAGGGCTTAATAAAAGTTAAACAATTCTAACCCAGACCAGGAGGAGGAGATGTTGCTAAACATTCACGCTGTTCCAGTCACAATACTGAGAAGAACCTTGGCACCTGACCCTATTCCTGGGGACCGGGTGTATAGTTGGATTCCTTACCAAGATGCCTTTTGGGATTTTCTTTTTTGCATTTAATTAAGAAGATGTCACTGTTTTATACCAAGATATGAGGATTGTTTACATCTCTATGACTAACCCAGACAACCTGACTACAGATCCACATTGTATGGAAAAACAAAAGGCTTTTTGAACAGTTATCTTATTAAAAGATCTTAACTATACATTTTCTCCTCTCTTGCTAAATGAATATTAGCCTGGGGAGATCTATTAATTTTATTTACATCAAAGATGTCTAACTTAAAAGGTATTCCAATGCTGTGTCTGTCCTAGTGTTCATATAAACACAGGGAATTCCAGTCTCTGTATTACATCTTGTCTGAAGAAGCGGCCAGAGTTGCCTTGAGAGCTTGTATATTGTACTCTTTTTAGTTAGCCAATAAAAGGTTTCATTTTGCTTGACTTCTTATTACAACCATAATGGCTAACATGGTACAACACCCTAGTACTATGATCATGTACCACAGGGGTAGTCAACCTTTTTATACCTACTGTCCACTTTTGTATCTCTGTTAGAAGTAAAATTTTCTAACCGCCCACCAGTTCCACAGTAATAATAATAATAATAATAATAATAATACATTTTATTTATATAGCGCCTTTCCCATGCTCAAGGCACTTACAGAATAAATAAAGAACGGCAGAATATACAGTATATAGCATTGTACAAACCAGATAAATAAACAAAGAAGATTAAGACAGTAAATTCTGAAAAAAAAACAGACAACATAATTGATGGTCTCGCACACACATACAGGTTACATGAACATCTTGACAGAGAAGTAAACTGAGAGAAAGGTAATAAAGTCAAGTAGAGCTAAAAGCCTTCCTGAACAGATGAGTTTTGAGTTGTTTTTTAAAAGAATTCATGGAGTCAGCTGACCTGATTAATTTTGGTAGGTCATTCCAGAATCTGGGCGCTATACAGCTGAAGGCCCTGTCACCCATGGAGTGTAGATTAGTGACGGGCACAACAAGATTACCAGAATCAGAGGACCTTAGTGGGCGGGCAGGCACATAGTGATGGAGAAGGTCACTGATGTAGTTTGGCGCGAGGTTATTTAAAGCTTTGTAGGTTATTAGTAGGATTTTATATTCGATTCTGTAGGACACAGGGAGCCAGTGAAGGCGGAGCAGGATGGGAGTGATGTGCTCGCTGCTGTTGGCTCGAGTAAGGACTCTTGCAGCTGAGTTTTGAATAAGCTGGAGCTGTGATATAAGATTAGAAGGGGCACCTGCCAGTAGGGAATTACAATAATCGATGCGGGATGTGATAAAAGCATGGACAAGTTTCTCAGCATTAGAGAAGGAGAGGAAGGAGCGAACACGGGATATGTTACGGAGGTGAAAGTAAGAAAGTTTCTTAATGTGATTTATGTGGGCGGAATAAGTGAGGGAGGAATCAAAAATGACACCAAGATTTTTTACAGTAGAGGCAGGTCTGATGAGATCACTGCCAAGATGGACTGGGAAGGAGCTCATTTTATTAAGTTGCATTTTAGTCCCAATTTGCAGGAGTTCAGTTTTATTGCAATTTAATTTTAAAGAGTTCTGCTCCATCCAGGTTTTAATTTCACTAAGGCAGGTTGTGAGCTGAGAAAGCTCTGATGAAGTTCCACTTTTAACATTGAAGTAGAGCTGTGTATCATCTGCATAAAAATGATAACCCAATCCATAACTACGGATAATATGGCCAAGGGGAAGCATATAAATACAGAAAAGCAGAGGACCGAGGACAGAGCCCTGAGGGACTCCTTGTGTGACTGGCGCCGAGCTGGATCTACTGTTGCCAAGACTAACAAACTCTTGCCTATCAGTCAGATAGGACTTGAACCACTGGAGGGCAGTGCCAGAGATACCCAGCATGTTCTCCATTCTGAACAGTAGGATGTCATGTCTGACAGTGTCAAATGCTGCACTGAGGTCTAACAGAATTAATATGCTGGTTTGTCCAGAGTCTGCTGCCATAAGCAAATCATTGGTTACCCGTAGCAGAGCAGTTTCACAGCTGTGCCGCGCCCTGAAACCAGACTGAAAGGGTTCCATCAAATTATTAGAGGTTAGGTAATTGGTGAGTTGGGAAGCTACAACACGCTCAAGAACTTTTGACAGGAAAGGTAAGTGGGAAATAGGCCGGAAATTGTTAAGATTGTCAGCATCAAGGCCAGACTTTTTTAACGTTGGGGTTACAGAAGCAATTTTAAAAGTGAGCGGCACAGAGCCAGTGTCAAGGGATGAGTTTATTATTGTTGTAACAGTCGGGATTATGGCATGAAGGCAGGATTTAAGTAGTGTGGTGGGGATGGGGTCCAGTACACAAGTAGTCGGCCTCATCTTATAAAGCAGGTCATTAACAAACGCAGAGTGATTTATAAAGTAGGGAAGTAACTTTACTTTATAAAATTTATAAAGCAGAGTTACAGCAAGTTAAAGCATACAATAATAATTACTTACCAAGTACTTTATGTCGGATTTTTGCTAAGTTTGGCAGAATAAATCTTTATAAGACAACTTACTATAGTTAAATCTATCTTTTTATTTATACTTTGCATACATAGAAATTACGTTAGTTAATTGAATTATTAGTGGGATCCCTGAGGCTGATGCTGGGAAACTAAATATTGAATATCTGGTTCAATTTTTGTGAGGAACAAACGAAGGTCTCCCCTTTTGGAAATATTCAGGCGGTTCCTTTCTTTGGTCATAATATGATTAACAGCACTAAATCCTGATTCCACAAGATATGAGGTAGGGAAAGGTATCAATAAACTGAATACCATTTTCCACATATTTGGATATAAGACCGGCATTTTTTTTATTTTGCCATAGGTTTTCATATCCACCACTGTCGAATTTATGTTTACTTTCTTCATCATATCTAATTTCTAACAGTTCTTCTTGGCAAGTTGTATCAGCCTCTTCAATATTTGCGGTAAAAGGATTTTTCATCCAGTCATATACCTTCAATTTCAAAATATCTTCAAATCGTTTTTCCATGTCCAATTTAAGTTCGTTGAGGTGGCTACTGAATCTGTCAATATCCTCTGGAGTTACATCATCTTTTATAGATGATAATTGAGGAAACTGATGAAATTCTCTCTTCAATAGATTATGACGAAGTTGTTCAAGTTTGTCAATAAATAATAGCACAATACTTTGGCAACCTATAAGAGTTTTATTAGCTCCTTGAAGCTGCAAATTGACATCGTTAAATCTCTTGAAAATATCTGCCAAGTAAAAGGCATCATTCTTTACTGTTTTTAGCTGTTGACACAGATTGGTCTCATTATTACTTTCAAAAAATTGTATGACACGATCATATAATGCTACAAATCTAGCCAAAGATGTACCCTTTGACAGCCACTGAACTTCTGTGTGCAAAAGTAACTTAATAAAATCTTCATTATTGTCCTGGCAAAGCTGCCAAAACATTCTATCATTCTTTGCATTGGATTTGATCTTGTTTACGGCTCGAATTATTATAGTTAATGATGAATGGAGACTTGTACTTAGATGTTTTCCTAGAAGATGTTGTCTGTGCACCACACAATGAATACATAAAACATTTGGCACTTCCTGCTTCAAATAAGCAACAAATCCACAATAGCGACCTACCATTGATGGTGCTCCATCAGTAGCGCATGCAACAATATTATTCAAAGGAATATTATTTTTTGTAAAGTATGTTCTCACAGTATTAAATATAGATAATCCTTTTGTATCTGTGATGAGATTTATTGCGAATAGCATTTCTTCTCGTAATATATTGTTTTCATCAAAATAGCGTACATATGCCATCAATAAAGCATCATTATCTGCAATGGTAGATTCGTCCAATTGCATGGAAAATGAAGAGTTTTGGAGAATACTTATAAGTTTGTTTTCAACATTAACTGCCATTTCATCAATTCGTCGCTTTACTGTGCTATCGCTTTGGGGCAACGTTTTTAAAATTTGAGATACAGTAATCCCTCGCTATATCGCGCTTCGACTTTCGCGGTTTCACTCTATCGCGGATTTTATATGTAAGCATATTTAGATATGTATCGCAGATTTTTTGCTGGTTCGCGGATTTCTGCAGACAATGGGTCTTTTAATTTCTGGTACACGCTTCCTCAGTTGATTTCATACAAGGGACGCTACTGGCAGATGGCTGAGAAGCTACCCAACCACAGCGCGTATTATGTATTATATAAAACTCCTCAAATATATCGTGAGCACAGGGGCTGTTCGCACCCCTAGAGGACACGGCCGCTCCTCAAAAAACGCTGAAAGATTACCTTCACAGTGCTCCCTTCTTTGCTGGGCTTACAGGTGGCTGCTTTGCAAGCGATATGCTTCCCGCATGGTGCTTCGCATACTTAAAAGATCAAACAGCACGTACTGGTTTTTGATTGTTTGCTTTCCTCTCTCACTCTCTCTCTCGCTCTGACGGTGGGGGTGTGAGCAGAGGGGCTGTTCGCATACTGGCCTAGAGGATACGGACGCTCCTCTAAAAAATACTGAAAAATGCTTGCTCCCTTCCTCGCAGCTACTTTGTCCGGCGGTGCTTCGCATACTTAAAAGCCAAACAAGACTATTGATTTTTGACTGTTTGCTTTTTTCTCTCTCTCTCTGACGGGCACTCCTTTGAAGAGGAAGATATGTTTGCATTCTTTTAATTGTGAGAAGGAACTGTCATCTCTGTCTTGTCATGGAGCACAGTTTAAACTTTTGAAAAAGAGACAAATGTTTGTTTGCAGTGTTTCAATAACGTTCCTGTCTCTCTACAACATCCTGCGTTTCTGTGCAAATCTGTGACCCAAGCATGACAATATAAAAATAAGCATACATTATAAACATATGGTTTCTACTTCGCGGATTTTCACCCTTTGCGGGGGGGTCTGGAACGCAACCCCCGCGATGGAGGAGGGATTACTGTATATCCTGATATATTACTGTTGACATAAATTCTTTTATAGAGGGTATTATTACAGTTTCTCCAATATTATAGCTTTTACCACTTTTTGCAATTAATTGTGAAATGCGATAAGTGGCAATTCATCCATCTTCGTTCGTTGTATGTTGTTTCTTAAAAGATGCAATGATAGTTGAACGATTTTGAAATTTTTTATATATTTCCTGAAAATATTCAATGGGCTTGTCCTTGTCATTTGGATGCTTTGTTGGCCAATGGCATCACTTCTTTGCAATCGGGGCGAAGAAGCGAGACATCGGCTAGTTTTGGCAGTCCAATTATGGTTCCTAGAATGTCACCCTATTACCTTAAAATCCGGGAATCGAGACGGAAATATGAGTTAATTGGTGTCGGTGTCTCCATTGTCCGGCAGTTTCTGTCATAGAAAGAAGTGTCGAAATATGGACTTCTTTGTCTACGGGGTAATAAAACGATGAACTGCTAGTTTTTGGGCGACAATAGTATGTAATCGCAGCGCCGTTTGGTTGCTACGCTACCACCCACCATGAAAGCTGGAACGCCCACTAGTGGGCGGTAGGGACCAGGTTGACTACCACTGATGTACCAGAAAGCGGAAGGAGTTCCTGAGCTACCCAAAGCAGACATATTTAAAGTTATATCACTTACTGTTGCTGATTTTTTTTTTATTAAGAAAGGCTGGATTGGCTGACTCTTCTTTCTGTGGTGAGCCACAACACATATGTGATGCTATAAACTTAAACGGAGTTGCCAGGCTGGCACCCCAACATTTACAATTGGATTCTTAGGTTTTGCTGGCCATGACAAAGTCTATAATGTTTTATTTTGTTGCTAGTCAAAATTGGCGATCTGACCTAAAAAACCTGATCAGTAGTTTTTACATTTAAACAAATTGCTTTTTGATCGATACCATCTATTGATCAATGCAAGTAATTTAATATCTCCTTAAAGATATATTTTTCCAGAAGCCAATAAGCAACTGAACGATAAACAAATCTAATGGATCTTTGAAAATACACTTTAAGAGCACTAAATAAACTGCTTTCATTATATAACTATAAATATAACCTTGCCAATCATATTATCAAGCTGGTAATGAAACTTTGTCTTTTCTTCTGCTAGGTACGGCTATGACACTACATTGGATTAAGCGAGTTAGAGAATGGAAAGATAAATTAGGTAACAGACTCAAGATGCTCATATATCAAAATTGTTCTGTTTAAGTGAACTTCCATATTGAGTGCTTACGCTGCCTAGAAAATCTTTTTTCTAAAGATAACCCATTTTATGGTAAAATCATACAGTATACTCATAAATAGCATATAGGCCAGTCTTACAGTTCAGGGGGAAATACATGGCTGCAGTTAAATATTTTACACTGAAAATAAAGAACATTTAGTCAAAGCCTTTCAAAACACTGTATCTGTTTGGCAGAATGAGGAAAGGCAATGTGTTTCAAAAAACACTACATAACTGCAGGTGATTATTTTGAATTGGTGTTTAAAATCTTAAACGGATGCCAAGAATGAACTCATCTATAATTCAAACTCAACCCCAAGTGTTGATACAATAAATAATCAGCTCATTGTAATGGTCACTGGAGGACTATAAACAACAAATGAAATATTTTAAGATACTGTCAAAAGCTAACAGAGGAGATAAACTGGGCGGGGGATCACAAATAAACCTTTTCGTTTATTGAATAACTTCTATATTAGATAGATAGATGGATAGATAGATACTTTATTAATCCCAAGGGGAAATTCACATTATTATTATTATTGTTCATTTTAGGAAATGTGGTTAAAATGAAATTAAAAAATGAAGTACCTGAAAACTTACCTTTATGAATACAAGATCATATGCATGGTACTGCATGAATAACACTAACCAAAAGCTAGCAAACAAATATGATCAAGTAAATCAAAACTTTGAACAGAATTCTACACACATACATACAGTACATACATGCTATATACACTAAAAGTACCAAGTCAGAAGTGTAAGTATAACAATGATACAAAAAATAATAATATGAATTGAATAATAAATGATTATGCTAATACAGTATATACTCTCAAAACAGGTCTTTTGTATGGTATATCTTTCAAGAGGAAAACTGTTAAGGTGTGTGGTCATTTACCCAACATTGTTCAGCATAACAGCTCATCTCAACAACAATTCTTTTGATTACATCATCATCAAGAAATAACTTCAAGCAAGTAAGTAAGTGGACCTTGGCTGTCAATGTTCACTTTTATTTCTACCTGCCACACAAAATCAAAACAAGGTGGTGCTGGTTTATTTGAAGCAGGGTCAAAAGAAACCCAAACGCCAAGTGTCACTTTCAAATTCATCAGAATCACTTTTGGTTTCACCGTCCGTTTCAGTCTCAATGCCTGAGCCTGAAGACAGCTTCACTTCATCATCACTGCTGATGAGAGGCTCCTCAACATCACTGATTATATCACTGTCAAAAGCATGCAACACCTGGGCTGCTGAAAAACGGTTTCTTACAAGACACTATTGTGAGGCTCTGAGAAGATGCCCAAGTAAAGCTTGGGCCAGATGCTTACGTAAGGCATGCCTATTATACCGTTGGCTGAAAAATGCTCGGGACTAACACTGTTAGCACTTTTACAGCACGAGTAATCATTGGGTCTAACACTTACAGGAGACATATCTATACAGTTTTCCGAGTCACACTTGGAACTAATGCTTTTAACACTGTTTTCACAGCCAGAGTAATGCTTGGCTCTAATGCTAAGGAGGTTAATAAGCAATATCTTTATTCAATCAAAAGAAAACTGGCTTCATAAAATTCAGCAGTACTTAAATGCTTTAGTCTGGGGACAAATTTGCTGAAGTCAAAAGATCCAGCAGACCATCAACAGTCAGCAGTCACTTGTTAAAATATTCCATGCTACAATCACATTTATTTTACTAAAGGTCTGAATGTGAGAAAAAACAAACAAACAAAAAAAAAGTCTAACCCACCATGATCCATAATAATCCTTAGCTATGTAAAAAGTTCAACAACCTTCAGACTGAGAGTAGTGATGCACCAGACTGGTCACACATTACAGGGCATATGATATTAAAAAATTACCAGAATCTGGTCTCTCTAGGCTGAAATAAAAATTGAATTTGAAAGCAAGCCTTATATAGTGACCACCAAAACATTGGACTGGAAAGGGACTGAGTTTGACGAAGTGTTGAGTAAGAGAGGAGGTGATCAGGAGCAGAGCAAGGAATACTTACTAAAAATTGTTACCATAATGCAAGGGTCTAAAAGTTCAGTCCTGAAGGGCCACAGTAGTTACAAGTTTTTATTCCAACTCAACCACTCAAAAGTATGTATTTATCAACCGTGAAACTTATTTAATTTTATTGCTTCTTAGTGTTTTCATTCTGCCATGTTCAGGAGTTGTGAACCAGGAATGATTGGTAATTGTCAGTCTTTCACTTTTCCTCTTCCATGTCTCTACAAATATTTTTAATAAATAAATTTGACAATGAACTCAAACAGTTGTAAATACTAGTTAGATCCATTTTTTTTCCCTCTAGTTCAGTCGAGGTTGCCCACCATGCTTGTAGATTTTTGTTCCAAACCGATATTCTATTGATTATTTTAGCTGTAACTGATCCTCTCTCTCTCTTTATTCAGAAAGGTACAGTAGTATTAGATTTATAATTATGGGAAACACAGAAATCTTTATATTTTGCCATAATTTTACATATTTCAATTCAATAGAACAATGCAAAAAAGTTTGATTTTTTTCTTGTTTACTTTGTTACCTTGAGACCTCTTCATGCTACAAATGGATTTTTCCAGTGATTTTAAGTCACAGACTTCATTTAATTAAATCTTAGTAAGCTGGGGTCAGTTATGGCACACTCCTGTGAATTCACAACTTTGACACTCCCAGTGTTTCATTTCAAACAGTCTGACTTGCCTTGACAAAGCCTAACATTTTATCTATGAATGTTGTTGATACTTTAAAAAAGACACATTGTCAAGCATTAAGCATGCATAAGAAAACATAAGACAGACAGACACCTAATAATCATCTGTAGTTTTACCCAATGAGAGTTCAGTACTGAAAAACATAACAGGAAAAAAAAACGGTCCTTTCAAAAATTTCAGTTCCTGGCATGTGGTACATGAAGAAAAAAAAAAACCCAAGAAACCCTGGAAAAAAGATGTCTTGCAAAAGTAGCCCTCTTCATGTCTTGCTGTCATATTTCAATAGGATTCAGCTCAACAAAGACACGGAACACTTTCTTCCTAAATTATTCAATTTGTCCCTTTCAGTTGTTTAGCATTTTGGCATTGTATCTTCTTGATAAACATCATTTTGCCATATAATTTTGTCAAGTATTTTTAAGCAATATGTAGTATGGATAAATATTTTGTACAAGCATTTTATTAAAGTTTGTATCTTTGTTATATAAAGGGTTGCAACTGTATATATTGTGCTATTGTTACTTTTGAGTTTTTTTTAATCTTTGTTTTTTTTGATGATTTCATATATGATGACACACAGCTGTATTTATCAATAGCACCCGATGACCCCGAATCTCTTGATTCGCTAACACAATGTCTAACCTGTATCTCAGAATGGATGAATAGTAACTTTCTCAAATTAAATAAAGAGAAAACCGAAATCTTAGTGATTGGCAATAATGGATACAATGAGGCTATTAGAAATAAACTGGATGCATTAGGATTAAAAGTCAAAATGGAGGTAAAAAGCTTAGGGGTAACCATTGACTGTAATCTGAATTTTAAATCACATATTAATCAGATCACTAGGACAGCATTTTTTCAATTAAGAAACATAGCAAAAGTTAGACCTCTTATATCATCGAAAGATGCAGAGAAATTAGTTCACGCATATCCAATTCATTATAATAAATATTCATTCAAAATCTGTACTAACCCCTACTCTCTCTTCTGTTTCCTTTTCCGGTGTCCTTTTGGTGGTGGCGCTACCCAAAGCTCCATGATGTTCCAACAATGATGGATGGATTAAAAGCCAGAAGTCTGTATGACCATCAGCATCAAGTGACTCCGTGAGAACCCTAACTACAAAGAGGACTATTTTCATTTATGTTAGGTAGAATGCCCAGGGGGGACTGGGCGGTCTCGTGGCCTGGAACCCCTGCAGATTTTGTTTTTTTCTCCAGCCATCTGGAGTTTTTTTTTGTTTTTTCTGTCCACCCTGGCCATCGGACCTTACTCCTTTTCTATGTTAACTAATGTTATCTTATTTTAATTTTGTATTTTGCCTTTTATTTTTCTTTTCTTCATTATGTAAAGCACTTTGAGCTACTTTTTGTATGAAAATGTGCTATATAAATAAATGTTGTTGTTGTTGTATATAATGTTATAACTATGTATTATTACTTTAAATTATGCTCTTTGTTCTTTGTGGACAGAGCCCCCGGAGGTAGGTCCACACTGACATCACCACTGAAAATGAATGAGACAGCTTGGGAGTAGAGATCATTCATTGTTAGTATCTCATCACTTTTTACAGTTGGGTCTTTTTTTCATAATCCATTTTTAGAAGTATTTTTCATTTTAAGGATTCTAATTACTGGGCTGCGTGTGGTAACTCTGTTTGCCTAGGATATCCTTTTAGGCAACTACTTTGTGCTTCTTTTTATTATTTTGAGATTTTCTTTGCGTTTTGCTATTTTACAAATACATTTCTGAATTATAAAGATGCTTTACTGCCCTTTTCATGCCCATGTCAGAGGCTGATAATGGCACTCCTCCTTGTGGCAGTTTCATTTTTACTTTTCTGGCATTACTAGTTATTTTGCAAGCTCCCCGTTTTTGGGGCCTGGGCAGACAAGCACAGATCTTGGCCTGCTCCCTAGCTTCTTTTTGGAAGCCTCACCTTATTTTGCCTATTGTGGAAATCCATTACACGACAATTATAAGGATATTTTATTGATTGATTGATTTAACGAGCCTATAGAATTTCATTTTGTTAATAAAAAATTACAAGGTTAACACCTATGGTATGCTGTTTAATTGTAAAAATACCACTTTACAAAAAATACCAAATTGACACTTCCTGTCAATCATGGAGAACCCACTGCATCCACTTAACAGTATCATTTCCAGACAGAAGAGCAGCTTCATCGACAGACTGCTGTCACTGTCCTGCTCCACTGACAGGCTTAGGAGATCGTTCCTTCCCCACACTATGCGACTCTTCAATTCCACCAGGGGGTGGGGGGGGTTAAACGTTAACATTATTCAAAGTTATTGTCTGTTATACCTGCATTTTTATCACTCTTTAATTTAATATTTTTTTTTTTATCAGTATGCTGCTGCTGGAATATGTGAATTTCCCCTTGGGATTAATAAAGTATCTATCTATCTTTAATTAAGAACATAAGGGTTCTGCACAGCTGGTTATGCAGAAGCTTACTGTAAAGAGGGGAGGAAAAAAAATCAGAATTTGTATCAGAATAGGCCAATTCTAATAAACACAAAATTGGCAATAGATTATCTGTCCTAAAAGAAAACCTGAGCACCCCTAATTGCTATGTTAGTCTCTTTCTTTGTTTGAGATGTGCTAAAAAATGAAGGTTTTTTCCTCCTGCTCTGCTAATGAATTTCAACTTGTGTTAAGAGAAAATCTTTAAGTACTGTACTTCTCCAGCACCCTAAAGTGTTATTTTGCTCCTAATCAGTTCAATTTTGAACCCTAGATCCCCAACTTAACAAATGTTTGATATTAGAACTCTCTTAAGCATCTATTACATTAAGCAAAAACTGGATTCCACTCTCACATAAGAAAACAACTGCCATATTTATGAGTTTGCTTTTGTAATTATAATGGCTTTACAATCACAACTTCAAAGTGACTTTTCAGTATCTTTAGCTGCCTCAAACAACATGCAATTGGCTGCTGACCTGACGCACACTGCACAAAACGTTTCTTGAGGAAAAAAAAATGTAGGGCACCTAAATTACATTTATGCTGCAGCTGTCAAGTAGGTAAAAAAAAAAGAAGGCCTTAGTTTAGTTTAATCTCATCTGTTATTCATGACCAACTATGGAGTTCAACTGGAAACCCTCAATGCAAAGTATCTACTGTCTAGCGGTTTTTTGACTGCTTGTTTTCATCCACCTTAACTATTGCATATGGCTCTTAGAGTTTGGCATACTGCCAACCTTCTCCTTCTCAATTATGCACACCTGTGTTATTTTGAACTACTACACAGATACGAATGTATAAATCAGATCAACGCTGAATACAGACCAGTTTAAAAATACAACAGAGATAAAGGAAGCATTTCTGCACGCTCCTAACAGATTTCATTATGAGATGTCTCACCTTTGGTTGTAGCTTCTTTTTGCTTTTCTTCAAGTCTTTCTTCACTTTCTCCCCTTCACCTCCACTGCTACCATCGGGCTCATCCTCCCGGGAGCTTCCTTCACCCGAATCCAACTCCAACTTCAACTCTGGAAAACTTTCCTCATCGCTGTCGCTCCCAGAATCTTCAAGTCCAGAGAAGACACTTTCTTCACTGTCTGACAAATCACTGTCCTCGTCAACATGGGATGTTTCCTCACTAAAGCATGCGAACTGAAGAATATATATATAAATATATACACGTGTATGAAAACTTTGTTTTAATTAACACAAACATTTTCATAGAAAGAAAAATAACATTAAATCTAAAGTGCTAACCTATTTGTGCACCAACACTTTATGACAAGACTAAAGTAAAAACTGAATTATAAGGATAACGAATGAATATAAATAGTAATATTCTGTTTAAAGGAACAAGTATACAGACCTTCTCATCCTCCTCCGCTTGGGTGTCTGTTATGGGCCGTTTTAATTTTGCCGATCGTGAGCTATTTTTCCCTTTTTTGCTCATTTTCTCCGCCAGTTCGCTATCATGCATGCTACACCAAAAAATTAAAAAAAGCACGTGTGGAACACTGAGGTCAAAGTTCATCATGTCACGGTTATAAAAAGGAGAAAGCGGACTTTTTTAGAATATATTTTTTTTAATAATTTATAATTTAAACATGCACTTTTGTGAAATTTTTCGAATTTTCCACTGCACAATAAGTAATTGGTTTAAAAGCCACCAACGGTTAAAGGTCACGTTCGCGGAGCTTTCAGTCCCACTCAAAAAAAAGTATTATTTTACGCCATTTCAAATATTAAGAACCAAAATGTGACAAACAAGTAAAAAAGATATTAATATCATTATTTAATAAAATGAAGAAAATCTATTTGAAGTACTTTGTAGTGACGTCACGGCTAAAGATGGCGACGACCATGTTCGTTTGGAATCTTGCGTTGGTGCGCAGTTCTTGAAAGTGTCGAGCTGAGAAAATGTTTTGCGCGTCTATTTGAAGTTTTTCTCTTGATAACTAAATTCTGCTGTTAGACGGCCCAGAAAAGAGAGAGAAGCGTTATCGGACGTGCACAAATGAGGGCGCCATTGTTGGGGGCAGTTGCGTAGTTCGGTTTTTTTTTTTCTGTTACACATTTCTGTATCCCGTGTTCACAGGCGTGGAGTTTTGCTTTGGACTTTTTTTTTTCCTTTTTAAATGGATATGGATGTGCAGAGTGGTGGACTGGCTCCCAGCTCCGGTGGTATTTTAAACACAGGTGGTAGTAACGTGCCTGCCTTTCTCACGAAGCTGTGGACCTTAGTGGAGGACCCCGAGACGGACTCGATGATCTGCTGGAGTCTGGTGAGTGGGGGATGCGCTTGAATGAGGGAAAGTCAAACGGGAAAAATGTCAGGTGCGTCACAAACAAACCAAGGTCTTTCGGGCTGTTATGTTACATGGTTGTGCACTCTCGAATCGAGTCGGCGAGGGCTGCTGGGCACGTGTTCGTTGGTTTTATTGAATTGGTCTGAAGCCAACTCTTTCTCTTTCTGTTTGGCCTTGGGAACCCCTGCAGATTTTGTTTTTTTTTCTTCAGCCCCTGGAGTTTTTTTTTTCCTGTCGTCCGGGCCATTGGACCTTACTTTATTCTTTGTTACTTAATATTGCCTAATCTTATTTTTATACTTTTTCTTTCTTCATCATGTAAAGCACTTTGAGCTACATCATTTGTATGAAACCATGCTATATACAGTAAATACATACTGTTGTTGTTTGCAGTTATAATCTGGGGCGTAGTCATCCGAATATTTTGAACCAGCCAGTTTTATGATCTTGGCTTGTTTTGAGCGTAGGAAAGGCACTATATAAATAAATTGTAGTATTATTGTTATTAATAATATTAATGATCAATTAATGTACCTTTATTGTCCAAAAGTGGAAATTTGCTTTGATCAAGAGCATATTTCTATGTACAAGGCTAGACAGTGTGGTTTAGTGGTTAAGGCTTTGGACTTCAGACCCTGAGGCTGTGGGTTCAAATCCTGCTACTTGTCACTGTGTGACCACGAGCTAGGCGCTTGACCTGCCAGAGCTCCAATTAGAAACACAAAAAGTGTATCATAAATATTACAAGTTGCCTTGGATAAAGGTGTCGGCCAAGTAAGTCCCATGCACAAGACAAACAGTAAAATACAAGTTAATGACATTTATTTATGTATAAATAGAATTCTAGAATAGTTGTTTATTCAAAAAAAATTATGTGGCCTGTTTGACAATTTAATTACCATCAGCATAAAACTATTTCTGCTTTTATTTGTTTTACATTTTGGCAGCATGTGTCGCCTCCCAGAAGATAATATTTAGAAAAAAATATTTTCGTAGTGTGTCTGACACTTTACCATCTTATCCACTTTACTTTTTGCTGTTTTGTTATGCTGCCCTATTTGTGATTGTCCACAGGAATTAGTCGTCAATTGGATTATTTTCCAAAGTTTATTTTTATTAGTTACAGACGATCCTACAGACTAGGCCAGAAATGAGATAAAGTCTGTACACTTTTAATAGGATGTGCACTCAGTAAAAGTTCTGTAGGACACAAATTGAAATATTCATTTTCCTTCTTAATAAATTAATAAACAGCTGTGCTGTTGGTATTTTGTGTAAAACAAATAATGTGTGTTTTCATTAAAGGTCAAGCTATTATTTAATATGGTTTTCAGTTATGTAGAGCTACTAACTCTCTTCTCAGCTTGTTTTCCATTAAGAACCAGTGATTTTACTAGTTTGGAATTCTTTCCAAAGTCACAGAGAAGATCTTTTGTCTTCATTGCATTTAATTGGGGGTTCTGCTCCTGGCAACACCGCTGCATCGTCGTCTTCCTCAAAATGTGCCACATTGTTTGATGTATCAGTCAATGCGGTATCATCTGTACATTTGACAGTTTAAGTTGCTGTCAGACCCTCTCAAGCCGTTAGTATAGATAGAGAAGAGTATAGGGCCGATCAGTGTGCTTTGTTGTGCCTTGTATTAAGATGAGCTGTTAGCCATGATCACAGAAACTTTAAAATTATTTTTCTGCTTTCTGTGAAAAGCAGTCCCTTCAAAATACAATCCCCTTTGGAAGTTTGGCCCACCTGCCAAGTTGTTTTGCCTGCCTAAGGTAAAGTCATCCCTGATGGAGGATCGCAGGAATCGTGGGGTAGAGGGGTCCTTTCATCGGATTGGCTGGCCCAGCGCTGTTTCAGCTGTGAAATGGCCAAATGGGGGAGGCAGCTTGATGGCTGAGGTCTCTAGGACTCTAAACAAATCCAAATCATATTATGTGATATCATCTACTGTTAAATTCTGCTCTGTACTTGTAAAAAAAATTTTTGTACACTGTATTGAGGATTTATTCTGTTCTGTGTATTGTATTGTATTGACCCCCTTCTTTTTGACACCAACTGCATGCCCAACCTACCTGGAAAGGGGTCTCTTTTTGAACTGCCTTTCCCAAGGTTTCTTCCTACAAAGGTTTTTTTGGGAGTTTTTTCTTGTCTTCTTAGAGAGTCCAGGCTGGGGGGCTGTCAAGAGACAGTTAAAGCCCAGTGCGGCACTTCTTGTGTGATTTTTGGCTATACAAAAATAAATTGTATGTAGCACTTGTTGCCAGTTTGGAGCGCGGCCATACTGTTAAGGATGGAATTATTAGTGCCTCAATATAAATGGAATAACAATGGTACATGTATCGAGGAAGTGGCCAATACCAAAGGTATTATCAAGGGAATATCTTTCAAAACAGTAACGAGAAAATCCCCAACAAGTGTGAGGAAAGTATTTTACTAATGCAGTGAGTTGAAACAAGAAAAAGCAAAATGACAAGGCCAGAGTTATTAGCCCTCTGACAACTAATATTCAATAATGTACCCTTTTCAAGCATAGTCTTAACCATGAGCTTCTGCCAAACATTCTCAGTTGAATTGGAATTGGCGCTTTCCGAAGGCCAGTCTAGGACCTTGATTTTGTTGTGCTTTTAAAAGGTTATGGGCCAACTTTGATGTGTGCTTCGGGTCATCATTTTGCTTGAAGACCCAATGGCAACTTAAAGCCAGGTTCTGGCAGCAGAATTCTTTATATCATCCTTCAAAATGTCAACATAATCTTCCTTCTTCGTGATGTCTTGTATCTGAGCAAATTTCCGTATAGGGTTGTCATGATAATAATAATAATAATAATACATTTTATTTATATAGCGCCTTTCCCATGCTCAAGGCACTTATGATAGCAAAAGTGCAAATTTCTTTGTAATACCAATGAAATAATTGAAATTTGATACAATTTTTGATACTAAATAAAATTTATAATGTAGCTGAATACAATATATTTAAAACAATTGCAATTCTTTATTCATTAAATTATTTATATTGATGAATACAAATGATATAACTTTATAGTCATTGAAGAATTGGCATAATTGACAGCAGTAATTGCCAGTAGCCCTAGCATTAACTTTGTTGTGCATTACAGCCTGTCCCAAAAACTGTGGTTCAAATTCACTTGCAGTCATATAGGCTGACTTGAATTTTAACCTGGTTTCTGCAACAGTAGGAGAAACCTACAACAAAAAGGTCTGGTATCTAAGGGAAAAAAACATTAAAATCACAGTCATTGCTGTGCTTAGTAGCACTTCTTGTGATATAGCTCAAAGGAAAATGCGCCACACAGCTGCATTCATGCAGATCACATATCAAAGTGTCTGCCACAGCCAGCCAAATCCCTCAACTTACACTTTAGTCATCACCCCACAAATCAGTTTCTGTTTATAATAAGTTGAGTAAATGAACACACAGAGGAGTAGCACCACTGTTTAACTGAGCACTGAAAAGTTATAGTGCTTTACATTATATAGTAAACTAGCTGCGCTACTCCGCTTCGTTTGGGAAATTTTTGTCACAAGTTATTCAGTTATAGTGCTGTCAGTAAAGCAGGTGTATCAGAAGTACTATGTATCAAAATAAGACTTCTTCTGCATGCAGTATTTCTAGTTTATTTATATATACACATACACTAGGGCCCTGCTCGCTTTACTTGCCAACCCCCGTGCCTGTGCTACACGCTAGCCTCTTTGCGGTTTTGTTGCTTGCGTATGGGGATGCGGATGTACAATTTAAACAGATTTTTATTTTCATGGGAATTGTTACATATGCATAATAGAACTCTTACATTACAGCAAGTAATTAACCATATTAAAGAGTAAAACATAATTTAAATGTTTCATGTTGTGTTAGAGTTATTTGTTGCGTAATACAATTTCGTTCTGTTTGGCTTTGAAATTAACACACAAATACTTTTTAAACTTTTACTGTAAAACTTCAGTAAAAACAACTTTTTGAATTAAATTTTCCTCAGTATTGCATTGAATTTTGATTCTGTATTTGAACTTTCACCGTGACAACGCAACGTATAACTTCCCGTGATTGAATTTTGTTTCTTTCTCTCTATTAAATAAAATGACTTTTTCGAATGTTTGGCTGTGAGATTTGTTAATTGTCTTTTTAAAAGCTATTCTAACATGAAACTGTTAATGTTTTAATACAAATGGCATATCAAGATCTCCTTTGTTGTGTAATGTTATCCTCAGAAGATGTACTACATTACCTTTGTTGGCTACAGCCTTCTTTCTACAGTAATTTGTGTGGTGGAAGACTGGACAGTGTTAATGGTTGTAGATGTTCTTCGGGATATTGTAAGTTGTTGTTTTCATCTTCCCATGATCACCACCAACTGTTTCAGTATAGTCTATTGGTATGCATTTAACCAATTTGCTTTGTAACCGATCAACATTTTTGGCATTAATTCGTTTGACTTCGTTTCTCGGTGATAGGATTGCCTGTGTACTCATTTTTTTCTGTTGATAACCATTCGTGATGAAATTCTTCAATAAGATTTGGGCATAATAAGTCTTCTTTAATTGGGAACTTAAAGTCAGGAAAATGTTAAAATTTATAAGAGCTGAGAGCAGAAACTGTGTCTGTCAAAAGCATTCACACGAATGAGAGGTGAGATTATCCTGTGTGTGGTTGAATATGGTTGAGAGGAGGGCGTGACTTGAAAAAAAACTTTTGGCCAAAGTCTCCTGTTGCGGTACTTGAAAATCTTCAAAAAAAAAAGTCTTTTCTGGCAGACAGTATAATGTAGTGGTCAAGGTTGTGGACTAGGACTTCAAACGTTGAGTTTGTGGATTCAGTTTCTGCTACTGACACTGTGTGCATGTGCAAGTCACTTTACCTACCTGTGTTTCAACTGCAAAAACAATAGAAATGTAACACATTGTATCTCAGATGTTGTAAGTCAACTTGAATAAAGGCATCAGTCGGATAATAAGTAACAATAATAATAGGTCACTAAAGCTACATGCTCATGAAAATGCCATAAACAGTAGTCCATGAGGAAAACATTCCAGAATTAGGTCAATTCCTTGTTTTTTTCTGCTTTTCTTAATGATTTGGGTTTTGTTGATGGTCATTGCAAAACACAATGTTATCAGAAAGTGTAGCTTTTGATTTGAAACAGGTAATCAGTTGGAATAATGTGAAATTTGATTATTATATGATAATGAACCGCTGTAGTGGGGTAAAGGAAAGGAACACAGTGTAAAGATTTATTGGAGTTTGAGCCAATGACCTGTATATTGTAAATCAAAACACTGGAAAAACAGTAATGGGCTGAGAGCTGTTTACCGAGTGGTTATTTTTAACAATAAAGAAATGAAGTGCCTACAGTGCTTCTTAAAACAAGTGTCTTGAGATTAATAAGTACATTTAAAATTACACTATTAAAGCACAAGAGCCACATAAAAATGTTCAATCACTTTCCAGAGAGATCAATTAAATTGGAGCATTTAAAGAAAACAAAAGAAACCTCTTGTCCACTTCGGAAGAACGGGTACTAATCTAGAGTGTCATACACGGTTCAGGTCAGACTTCGGAAACTTGCACACATCTGCCCTTGCTCCACAACAGAAGGTTATCTCCGCTTTGCACACAGCTCCACCGTTACCTACCCCCCTCTGGGCTAGGGGTGTGTGATCTTGGCAAAAAATTATCAGTACTTTCTGGGACATTGACAATAATGATAATTTGATGATATTTTGTATCCTTTAAAAAGGTGTTTGTAAAAGTCTTGTTGATCTAGTTTGATCTTGATAAAATGATATTAACTGTACCTTACTAATGAATTAATGAAAACAACAGTTAAGGAAAACAGGTGGTATTGATGTACTTAAAACTGAAGTAAAATAACACAACAACATTAAAATCACCAAAGTATTACTGAGATCAGACAGTGCAAGTATGAGTAAACCCATTTCAAAGTGGCCTTACAGGATTTGCACAAAAAAATTGCACAGAGAGCAACAAAGCCATTCTAATGAGAGCAAATTAAACAAACACTTACACTTAATTTAAAAAGATACGATTCCAAAGGGTATAAAATACTAATCATAATCTAACTACAAGGCACAAATGTTACAGCAGAGCAGTGTATATTTATTCAGAGTGTAAGGTAAATTGTGCAGCATACAAGCAAGAACAAAAACCTAACCTACTGTACCGTAGTGTAAAAATCTAAAGTTCTGTCAAGTAGATAGATAGATACTTTATTAATCCCCAAGGGGAAATTCACATACTCCGGCAGCAGCATACTGATAAAAACAATATTAAAGAGTGATAAAAACACAGTGCAAGTTAAAAAGTGCAAGGTGGAGAGTGCGAGGCAGGTATAACAGTCAATAACATTGTATAATGTTACAGTTAACCCCCGCGCCCCCCCCCCCCCCCCCCCCAAAACCGGTGGAATTGCAGAGTCGCATAGTGTGGGGGAGGAACAATCTCCTCAGTCTGTTAGTGGAGCAGGACAGTGACAGCAGTCTGTCGCTGAAGCTGCTCCTCTGTCTGGAGATGATACTGTTCAGTGGATGCAATGGATTCTCCATGATTGACAGGAGCCTGCTCAGCGCCCATTGCTCTGCCTCAGATGTCAAACTGTCCAGCATTGTGCCTACAATAGAGCCTGCCTTCCTCACCAGTTTGTCCAGGCGTGCGGCGTCCCTCTTCTGTATGCTGCCTCCCCAGCACACCACCGCGTAGAAGAGGGCAGGGCGCTCGCCACAACCGTCTGGTCGAACATCTGGAGCATCTTATTGCAGATGTTGAAAGACGTCAGCCTTCTAAGGAAGTATAGTCGGCTCTGTCCTCTCTTGCACAGAGCATCAGTATTGGCAGTCCAGTCCAGTTTATCATCCAGCTGCTCTCCCAGGTATTTATAGGTCTGCAGCCTCTGCACACAGTCACATCTAAAGATCACGGGGTCCGTTAGGGACCTGGGCCTCCTAAAATCCACCACCAGCTCTTTGGTTTTGCTGGTGTTCAGTTGTAGGTGGTTTGAGTCGCACTATTTAACAAAGTCCTTGATTAGGTTCCTATACTCCTTCTCCTGCCCACTCCTGATGCAGCCCATAACAGCAGTGTCGTCAGCGAACTTTTGCACGTGGCAGGACTCCGAGTTGTATTGGAAGTCCGATGTATATAGGCTGAACAAGACTGGAGAAAGTACAGTACCTTGCGGCACTCCTGTGCTGCTGACCACAATGTCAAACCTGCAGTTCCTGAGACGCACATACTGAGGTCTTTCTGTAAGATAGTTCACGATCCATGCCACCAGGTATGAATCTACTCCCATCTCTGTCGGCTTGGGAAAGGGATTGGTGTAGCATGTAGATGATGGCATCCTCCGCTCCCACCTTCTCCTGGTATGCAAACTGCAGAGGGTCAAGGGTGTGGTGGACCTGTGGCCTCAGGTGGTGAAGCAGCAGCCGCTCCATGGTCTTCATCACATGTGACGTCAGGGCGACAGGCCTGAAGTCATTCAGCTCACTAGAATGTGATACCTTTGGGACTGGGGTGATGCAAGATGTTTTCCAAAGCCTCGGGACTCTCCCCTGTTCCAGGCTCAGGTTGAAGATGCGCTGTAGAGGACTCCCCAGCTCCAGCGCACAGGCCTTCAGCAGTCGTGGCGATACTCCATCTGGACCTTCCTCCATGCTGTTATTCTGCAACTTTTGCTCCAGTTTTCTCCTGTACTGCTCCTTCGCCGCCCTGAGCTGGACTCGGAGTTCCTTCTGCACGCACTTGAGCTCATGCTGATCACCGCCTTTAAAAGCCCTTTTCTTCTGGTTCAAAAGGCCCTTGATGTCCCTTGTAATCCATGGCTTGTTGTTAGCATAGCAGTGTACAGTTCTTACTGGAACTACAATGTCCATACAGAAGTTGATGTAGTCAGTAGTGCAGTCAACAACCTCCTCAATTTTCTCACTACGTGACCCCTGCAGGATATCCCAGCCCGTTGTTCCAAAGCAGCTTCTCAGAGCCTGCTCTGCCTTAGGGGACCACTTCCTGAATGAGCTTGTGGTTGTAGGTAGCTCCCTCACTCTTGGTTTGTAGTGAGGCTGAAGCAGAACCAGGTTATGATCTGCTTTCCCAAAAGCGCAGGCAGCGGGGTGGCGCTGTATGCGTCCTTAATGTTTGCATACAGTAGGTCAATAATCCTATTTCCCCGGGTGTTACAATCCACATACTGGGAGAAGGCAGGTAATGTTTTGTCGAGTGTCACTTGGTTAAAATCTCCAGAGATTAGCACAAGCGCCCTGGAGGTGCTGTGTATGTAGTTTAGCAACAACAGAATGGATGATGTCACCCGCTATCTCCACGTCTGCCGGAGGAGGGATGTAAACAATAACAACAATGACGTGTCCAAACTCTGAGGAAGTAATAGGGATGCAGACATACGGCCAACAGTTCGATATCCCTGCAGCAAGTGGAGATTTTGACATTTACATGTCCAGGGTTGCACCACCTTGTGTTCACATAGAGAGCGAGTCCTCCTCCTTTCCACTTCCCGCAGGTATTTGCGTCTCTGTCTGCTCTAAGTGTGCTAAACCTGGGTAGCTCCACATTAGCATCTGGGATGCTAGTTTTTAGCCATGTTTCACAAAAACACAACAAACTGCATTCTCTGTAGGTCCTGACATTTTTCACCAGTGCAGCAAGTTCATCGATCTTATTTGGTAGTGAGTTCACATTTCCCAGGATCACAGAAGGCACCGAAGGCTTGTATCGCCACTTCCTCGCTAGCCGCTTAGCCTTTAGCTTAGCGCCGGCTCTGCTGCCACAATATGGCCTTCTTACGTCGTCAGGTAAATAGGGAACCACACCGGCACGGGTCTTTGTTCTCGGCGCTAGAAGTTGACTACCTGAATAGACGAGTCTCAGCGTGTAAAAAACCATGTCCAAGTATTAAAAAGTGTCCAGGAAACAAGTCCACATAATAGAAAGTGGTAGGAGTGATCCGAGAGATAGAAAAAAAGGTAGAAAGATAAAGAAAATAAAGTCCTACACGGAGATGCTGGAAAGGCTGCCACTCACGACAGCGCCTTACTAAGTACTGCATAGGAAAAAAAATGTAGTATTTGTAAAGAGGTTCTGTCATATATTACACAAAGATCTTAAACAAGCCAAACTTAGAACATCTTTAAACAAATAACTAACTTCAAGTTCTATCCAATATTGCACAAAAATATCAGAAAAATAAAACAATTGTAAAATTCTAGTGAGGCAACTTCAGGTTGTGTGACAGAAACACTAGTCGGTCCACAACATCTGGTTCAAGAGCAGCACAATTACATGTTGCAACATTTCCTCTGGTGCTGAGAGCCCTCTCATTAGGGCTGTTTGAGGCAGGGATGAACAGGTACTTTTTGCAAGTTTCCACAATTTGAGGAAATTTACCTCTTGTGTTTTTCACCACTTGTATGTTTACATCAATGTCCACTTCAGGTATCATCAAGTAGCACTTGATCTCTTTTTTCAGTGGCAGAGTGCAGAGACTTGCCTTCTCTGAATTCCTTTGTTTTTTGAAATAGTTGCTGCTTCCCTAATGTCATTACCTTCTCCAACTTCTGCAGCTGTAGGGGTGGGACAAGGAGGCGTGGATCTATGCAAGTGTTTTAAATAATGGGGGGAAAAAAGTGCTTTGAAATTAAGTACCCCCAACCAAGACGGTTTGCAAAATAAAAAGTGGCCGATAGGTGCATCCTTCTTATGGAAATAAAAATAACCTGTTCGAAAGGATTAATAATTGGTTCAAACTGAGCTCCATACTAGATCAATTTCACTTAAATTGCATTTTATAGTGGAAGTCAATATGAAGCCTATGTCCAAAACAAGGAAGCCTCTTCCAGTTGTTAATCCGTAGTGCATCAAAAACTTTAACCCCTGCTGTCTGTTGTCATGTAAATGATGCGGTTTTCTTACAGCGACCATGATGTCAAGTGCATCTTTCAGACCTTGTGCATTGATGTCGCCTATGTGGGGTTCTGGGAAGTAGGATGATTCTAAACAGTAGCTTTGCAATTGCCAGGTTTCATTGTTGAAATGCACTGTCAATTTGGGTTTCAGATGTTTTTCTTGACCATAAATTCATTGTTGTGGCAAATTGTGAAACCCTCTTCAGTTTATGCGTCTGTTTGGTACATGAATCAAACAACTCTGCCTAAATTGTATAACTGAAATATTTTTACCCAGAGTGTGTTTCTTGGGTGTAAAGTATTCAAAAGTTCTTTAAAATCATTCCTCTCAACTGCTTGAATTGGCACCATATCTTTTGTGATGTAATTGGTAACTGTGTTTGTTATGTCATGCCATCTGTTGCTTTTCTTGTGATATGGTAATTTTTTGCAGAATCATTCCACCCAAGTTTGCCGAGTGTTTTTGTGCTTGCACATTGGGTGAGTTAGACCTCTCATGGACAGTGGACTCCTGAAGCATTTCGTATTTTCATATTCTATGCAGTGGTAATTTCACATATGGTGAAACAAGTTAATTGTCCAGCTGTTGTTATTTGCAACCAATTTCCAGTATAGTTTACAGATTGACACCTTTTGAGCAGCATCAGTTTTTTCTAAGCCAAACCACCTTAATGCTAGTGAGTATGATCCATGTTTTGCAATTAAATCTAACATCGATTTCAAGATTGTTTTATCCCCTGGTGCTGTTTGCTCACTCATTTTTAGTTGGCTATGCTTGATTAACTTGTGGTGCCCTGACTGTGCACACCTATGTACTCACTTTGCGCACACAGAGTAGTCTGTTCTGTTAAGTTACATAAGACAGTGAATGTGTGAACTCTAAAGGCCAGTTTTTGATTGTTTTTTGCAAAGAGAGTGGCATACTCTAATTTCAGCTTGTACATTGTTAAAAAAACAATTACAACTAGCCAACCTGCGGCGTACCATACACCACATAATCAGGCCGCTTTTTTAATGATTTTTAAGCACAGGGAGAAAATTAACATTTGAAAAATCAGAAATGTAATAAATCACCAAGAAAAGTAACATTTCATGTGCCCACCCCCAACTCGTCACACCCACCCACCCAGCTTGTGTGAAAAAAATGCGCCTGTTCTTTCATCATTTTGTTGCAGCCTATCAAAGAGTTGCTGATCATGTTTTGTAGACTCAATATATATTGGCTTTTCACTCAGCGCGAGGGCGCGCATTCATCTCGGATTATTACATCCTGCTAGACTAATCTGGTACACGGCTGCGTTTGAAAAACCGACTTATCCCGGATGAGTTTCACCGGCATTAATGATTAGGAATCTGGTTGGAACAAAACCCTGCAGCCACAGGGATTAACCAGGACCGAGTTTGGCAAACACTGCTGAACACAGACGAAACCGACTCAGGTGAGGAGTGGGGGCGGCCAAAGTAGTTGCAGCTATTGATTATTCAGTGTTGTTTGCCTGGGTGTCTGATCTGCGTTGACTGACATGGCTGTTTTCTGCGTATCCCATGGTTGTCTTCCAGCAGTGTGAATGCCTCGAGAGACAGGGTGTCCTTGTGTGGTGAGTTGTTGCAGTTTGTGACCACGTCGCCGACATTATCCCAATGTTGGCAAACAAAGCCAGCAGCCATTTTGCGAAGTTTGGGAGCAACAGTTTTGTCAATTACATTTTTACATCCAGCTAGTCTGCTAGACTAATGTGCTACACGTCTGCGTTTGAAAAACCGACTTATCCCGGATGAGTTTCACCGGCATTAATGATTAGGAATCTGGTTGGAACAAAACCCTGTATCCACAGGGGTTCACCAGGACCGAGTTTGGGAAACACTGCTGAACAGAGACAAAACTGACTCAGGTGAGGAGTTGGGGCGGGCAAAGTGGTTGCAGCTATTGATTATTCAGTGTTGTTTGCCTGGGTGTCTGATCTGCTCAACAGGATCATAAATACAAGGAAAACAATGTGAAGGCAATGTCACAGGTGATCCTGTGGTATAGCGGGTCCACAGCTCCCCTTCAAAAGCCCATTTTTAAATAAATAATCATTGCACTCACAGTGTAGCGAGGGGCTTGGAAGTGTGGCTGAAACGGTTTCCAGGTAGACTCGTGCTGCGGGCATTTCTCCCCTGTGCAGTGTGTGAGCGAGTGAGGAGAGAGAGAGAAAGCCGGTACGTTAGAGTAAGCGAGAGCAGGCTCGAAGGCAATGTGTTCCTGTGGTATAGTGGGTCCATAGCTCCCCTTCAAAAGGCCATTTTTAATCAGGCGACTGACAGTAGTGGAGTCAGGCACAGAGAAGGTCAGCTGCAGAGAGAGCGTCTCGACTGTTGCAGGGCCTGAAGCAGGTGAGACGCTAATGAAAAAGAGGCACAGGGATTATTGGTTTTTAAAGACTGCTTCCTTCATTGTGTTTTAACTTCAGTTTTAAAGGATTGCGCGGCTCTCTCTTGCGCTGCCTGTGTGTGCCTCTGTCTCTCTGTGGTGCTGCCTCTGTGTGTGTGCGTGGCTCTCTCTCGCTCGCTGCCTGTGTGTGCCTCTGTCTCTCTCTGGCGCTGCATCTGTGTGTGTGTGTGTGTGCGGCTATCTCTCTCGCGCTGCATATGTGTGCCTCTGTCTCTCTCTGGCGCTGCCTGTGTGTGCCTCTGTCTCTCTCTGGCGCTGCCTGTGTGTGCGCGGCTCTCTCTCTGGCGCTGCCTGTGTGTGCGCGGCTCTCTCTCTGGCGCTGCCTGTGTGTGCGCGGCTCTCTCTCTCGCGCTGCCTGTGTGTGCCTCTGTCTCTCTCTGGCGCTGCCTGTGTGTGCGTGGCTCTCTCTCTGACGCTGCCTGTGTGTGCCTCTGTCTCTCTCTGGCGCTGCATCTGTGTGAACCAAGGTTCCACTGAGGTTGACTAATGAAAAGTCAACGTGGCTGAGAGCTGCAAGTGGACTGTGGCACAGACAAACAGAAATGACGGCATGTTTTCCGAGGCGTCGCATCCGAGTTGGTGGGCGTGGCTCTGATTTTTTCGTTGTATTCAATGGTCTAAGAGTTGGTAGGCGTGGCTCCTTCCTGCGTGCGCCATTGGCGTCTTACTTGTCGGCGGTTTAGTGAATCCACGCCCCTTCTGGCGTGCTTTCCATGGGTGGCTACTTGTCTCCCGGCTTAGTGAATTACATATATATAGATATTATCATAGATGATACATATTGCACACTCCTACTCCGGACCATTCATTTAGACCTGCCAGCCTTATTCTGACATCCCTGCTACTTAGTAATTTATCAGCAGATCTGGACACCTCCTCTTAGCTGAGTCGCACTTTACTTCCTCTCTAACCTCTGTCAGAAACCCACACAAACCTCTAGCCATCCTTCTCTGCTTTTGACTTTCTTGATCTTGCACTCACTCACTTCCTTCTTGGTTTACTTTCACCAAAAGTCTCCTCCCCCCCCCCTTCTTACTTGCCCCTGTCATTTATATCTGCACACAGCCAATCCTTTCCAATTGATGCCGTGAACTTCCTACACTTTTAAAATGGCAAACCTTGTTCATTCAAGTGCATGGGCATGCCAGCACAAGTTAATGTCTGAGGTGTAAATAAAATACTAATGATGTTCCAGTCACTTTCACCTGGGGCCTTGGGTATAACGGCTTGCTTTGAATTCACAAAATTGTGCGTAAGCCAACTTCCACACACTTCTGCTCCATAAATCCCAGTCAGCAAGATATGTAATGCATGTGAATGTGCCTGCCGCCCCACCCCGACTCCTCCCAGACTTATGCCTCTTTGAACGTGTGAATCAATATAAATAGCCCCATACGTTAAGCGTTTTGTGAAAAGACAATGGGGAAAAGCACGGGGGGAATAAATCTTTAGCAAATGTGAAGTGGTGGCAATGCAAAACGTACTATTTCTTAGCTTAAGCAGTGGTATAAGCAAGAAAAGGAAAGTGATGGAGTGATACAGTGTGGCGGAGACACTCGAAAGTTCAAGTTCAGGAAGTTGCACAGTGCCCGAAATAAAAAAAATAAAAAAAGTGGTCAAAGTCATAGCCCACCATTGGAGTGTCATATGGAAGCATATTAGGGCACAGAGGAAAAAAAATAGGGACACAGTGAAGGAGAAAAAAGGTTGAAATGTAGACTGTAATCTGGAAATTTCCACTTTAATGACAAAATAAACTACAAGATTAAAGTAGAACGTCATAGACTTCATTTTAAAATTGATGTTTCATTTACTAGAGTTTCTCAAATCTCATCATAACTAAAGTAGCATGTTAAATGCTTCGTATTCTCTGTGTTCCCTGACTCAGTCATTAATCACTACGTGCTTCTTAAATGGGCTTTCTTTTTCGTAGACAGGAGTGCACAGGCAATGATCGCCATACAGAATACATTACTTTCATGATATTACAGCTCTCTGAACATTTTAGAATATTAATTAAAACGTAGACTTGGTGTCATTCTAATAATGAAATGCATTAAAACTTGTATTAAACGTGGGGGCATGGTGGCGCAGTAGTAGTGATGAGCTGGCACCCTGTCTAGGGATTGTTCCTGTCTAGGGATTGTTCCTGCCTCCCATAAGATGCTTGTTGGGACACATGTGACCCCTCCAATTCCTGTCCTTTTGTTTTCTTTCTCCATTTAACCAATTGACACACAATGAGTTCTGTAATAAATTCTAAAGTCAGTTGTAATCTTAGAATGCCCATTTTTCAAAACTCTTATGGAACATTGAAAAAAATTTTACACATGTTTAATTATTCCATCCATCCATCCATCCAGGGTCATGCCAGTCCCAGCAAGCATACAGCGCAAGGCAGGAACAATCCCTGGATGGGGCGCCAGCTCGTTGCTACCACGCCCTCACGTGTTTAATTATTAACAGTATACGTTATTTAAATGAAGTTAACGATCTATCTGTAAAATTTTATATGCATACTTTAATGGATTTTATCATAAAAAATATCAAATATACATCGTAGTATTCTAACAGCACACAGCTCCAAAAGGGATGGCTCTTGGAAATCTAAATCGACTTAGAAGCCAGTCATCATCATCATCTGTAAATACGCACTCTCTTCTATTGAATTGAACTGCATTCTTTTATTTTCATTAGATGGTAAAATAATATTCAGTATGTAAATCCTCCATAAACCTCTTTAACTATAAATTGATGGACTGATTGAGTGTGTTTATAGCTCTTAGGATGATACTGTGTCTGAGCCTCGAGGTCCATGCAGGAAAGGCTCTGAAGTGTTTGCTGGATTGGAGAACTTCAAATAGACTGTGGCATGGCTAAGTGGAATCCATGCAGAGGCTGAAAGCTTTCCTTAGGCAGTGTGTGCTATAAATGTCCTCCAGGGCTGAAAGCTGTATCCTGATAATCATCTGCACTCTCAACACCACCACCATAGAGCTTTCCGATCAGCTGCTGTGTAGCAGTGATACCACACACACATACAATGGGTGATAATACTGAGTGGTGCAATGAAGCATATGTTCATTCTGTGCACCATTATTGCAGAATAATTACAATCAAGTGAATTAAATTTGTAAACGATATGCAATTAATTTTGGTGTATTTGATAAATCCCACGTCACTGATTCAAATCTGAAAAAAAGGGAGACCACACAGAAACAATAGCACTGATTTGACGCTGGGTGCCACCAGGTTGCAAGACAAAGCAGAAAGTGCGTATACGAGGGGGGAGGCTGCTGTGAGAAAGTGTGTGGCTTTGCGCCATTTAAATTTTTATACATCGCTATGTGACTGGGGAAATAGGCGTGCACAATATTTTTGTGCATACGCACGGCTTATACATGAGGCCCTTGAATCTAGTGCACACAATTTTATTTTTAGATATTTGACGTATTGATAAATGTAGGGGTGTACTTTTTCCATATGCAAAATTTTTGTCTATTTAAATTATACAATGAACTACCACATGTAAATGTGTTATGATTGTTGTAATATATCACATTTATCTATTTACACTGTTTAAATAGAGATCAGATTTTGATATGTCTACATATAATAAAAAAAACAAAAACAGTTAATGGATTGTACTTACTTTTTCACATACCTGTATCTAAGTAGGGTAAAACAACGTGCTCCGAGACGCTGGCGAGTTATGGCCATCAGACTAAATATGTCACCTTGTTGTTTCGAGTGCCACGTTTGTAGATATTGAACCATGCTGTGGTTGCAGTATATCCAAATGATTGTGTTTTAAGTATGGTATTGGGTCACTGCATTAATTATTGACATTTTGTTGTATTCATAACTAATATGGATTTGAGGTAAGATATTAATATGAGAAGAATGTTCACCCTATCAATTTGTTTTTAGTTATTTTTGTGAGTATCCCTCCCCATTTCTATTTTGCACCTGAGTGAGATCTAGGATAAACTAGGGGGCTCCGCCCCATGCTCGCTTCGCTCGCCAACCCCTGGTGTTGGGAATGACAAAGAGCGTGATGTATGAATGAGATATAGAATAGTGTGAAGGTGTAGATGATGCAAATAGAAAGCAAACAATAAAGTGTGTGGCACAGTGTAAAGGTTTATTGGAAAATTTCTTTGTACACGCCGTTTAAGTGTAAAAGGTAATTCCAGGTCAGAAGTTGTAATGTCAATGAAGATGGTTATTGTTGTGATCAGAGTCAAGTTTGTCAGAGCTTAGAAAGAGTTGTGTCTCTCCAGGAAGTAATGGAATGACTTAGGTATTTATGTTTTCCACATTAATATTTTTTGGACATAATATAGTGCGTTGTGTTAAAAGGGGCATTTGGTCTAATGAGATTGCTGTTCCAAGTCTGTCTGTAACTAAGTCGTCGCAGATAAAGACTTGAGGAATTGTAATAATATGTGGGTGAAGTCCATCTGTATTGGTGAGTGTACCATCTCCCAGTTGTAGTAAGCAATTGTTATGATCTGGTTCTGGACATCGTATCTTTTTTACTAACTGTATCTTTTGAAAGCAATGCCAATTGTCTGCGTATTTTAAGGTGCACTGAACAATAGCTGAGCGCATGGCATGTGGAAGAATAGCTAAGCACTGTCTAAAATCTCCTCCTAATAAAAGTACCTTTCCTCCAAAGCGAATATTATTATTCATAAACGTTTGTAGAAGTTTATGAATGGTATTGAGTAAGTGACTGGATGCCATTGTACATTCATCAATAATTAACATTTTTGCAAGACGGATGTCACGTGCAGTGCCACCGTTAATGTTCATAGTGGATACCGATTTGTAGGATCTAATGCAGTTGATAAAGATTTCACTTTCAGGTACATCGTTAGTTAGACGCTTCTGTAGATATTCAGGGTATGAATATAAAGGAGGCAGTCTAATTTGACCCTTTTGACAACAACGTGTAAATGTATTACTTGTATTGCCAGTTGTTTCTTCAGGGAAGTGAACTGAATGACAATGATTGCAAATGACATTCATTAATCCGAATGAATTTTCCTGGTGTATGTTTTGCTTGTGCCGTTTGAGAGGCGCGTTGTTGCATGTGTAGTATTTGGGACGTGTTGTTTTTGAGCTGTAATCGATTTGCCTGTGCTGTGTGAGAAGCCCGTTGTAGCCTTCCTTGCCGTTAACGTATGTCCGAGACGGGAGGTGTTTCGTTTTGAATCCGAGCCTGTTGCGATGCAGCACTTTGATTGATAGATTGCGTCATGTGGATCTAGGATGTAGATTTGTGCATATTTGCGTTGTTGATTTGTTTCAGGGTGCACTGTTCCAATGCGATGCAGTATTTGTGCACATATGCGAAAGCAGTATGGGCCATTGCCTTTTGGTGGCCTGATATTTACTCCGGTAGATACAAAAGCAAATGAACTATTGTAGGATCTAATGCAGTTCATAAAGTTTTTACTTTTAGGTACATCGTTAGTTAGAAGCTTTAGTTGAGCTTTGCGTTTTTGGAGCCGAGACATTTTTTCTTCTACAAATATGGATAAGTAATAAGGAGTATTGCACTCACTGTTAATATGGAGCCTTTTCTGCGGTTGAACGGTTAATAGTGCTTCAGTGTAAGGAGATCCACCTATGCTGCATAGTGTGAATTGTGTTTGGTCCCGTTATCCGAGCGTATTCGTTTTGTACCTATGATCGTGAATTCATGACTTGTTTGTTCTTGAGCGTGAGAAATATGGATAAGTAATAAGGAGGATCGCACTCACTGTTAATATGGAGCCTTTTCTGCGGTTGAACGGTTAATAGTGCCTCATTGTAATGAGATCTACCTATGCTGCATATTGTGAACGTGTTGAGATGACGTATGTTTAATACGGACGGTTCATTTATAAATGGGGCTTTGTGTGTCATTTGTTATTTATGTTACTGTGGTTGTGGGTCTGAATCGTCGTTTTTGTGTACGTTTCGTGTCCTATTTCCGTAGTCTGTCCCGTTTCGTGTCCAATGGGCTTTGTGTGTTGCTCGCGGCTTCTTTTTTTTTGTGTGCTTGTGGCATGTTGAATCCTCCTGTTTGTGTGTGTGTCCCGTTTCGTGTGCAATGGGATTAAATCCTCCTCTTTGTGTGTGTCCCATCCGTTGTTTATTGTGTGTGTGGGGGGGGGGGGGGGGGGGGTTTGCGGGCTCTTTTTTTTGTGTGCCAGGGGCTTCTTGAATCGTCCTCTTTGTGTGTGTCCCGTCTGTTGCTGGTGTGTGTGTGTCTGGGGTGGGGATGTTTTGCTCGTGCGGCGCTGTGTGCGTCGCCTGCGTTTGACTCCTTTTTTCTGTGCTCACTCCTTTTTTCTGTGGTCTTGGCCGCATCTCGCGGGGCCTCATTTCTTGGGGCGCCTGCGCAGTACGTCTTTTTGCGGCTACGGCCCATGGCCGGATGTCCCTGCGTCCATCCGGTTTAGCATTCTCGGTTAGTAATATGGATAAGCAAAGTAGTGTGATGCCACATTACAGGAGTCGAGTTTTTAAATTCCAGCATAGAAACGGTCATGGTAGAGTTTGCATGTTAGTCCCATCACTGCTTCAAACCCAGTGTTTTGGTTTCTTTTTACATCCCAGAAGGAGAACGAAGTTAATTTTTGCCTCTAAATTGTGCTACTCTGTACAAAAGGTCATTGAAGTGGCCTTCTGGCCAAATTCATGATAAACTGTGGAATGTTTTGAATCATTTGTATTACAGCATTTTTTCACTCTGTCATTATATTCTAGATTAACATAAACCTGGAGAAAATGACTGCCCATTTCTTATCTCAATTGTATTCAAAAGGTTTTTCAGTTTAATTGTTCAAAATTGAATTGAAAATTTATACCCAGGTCAGTGCAAAGGAAGTGGCATTTGAATGTGTATTACTAATGTAAACAACATAAGGGCACAAACCATAGATCATAATATTAAAAAAAGTTATTGACATTTAAAAACAGTACTTGTCCAGTTGTGTGAGAATCCAACAAATCTGTCTTTTGCTCATGAGCTGAACCAAATTGATTCACTGAAAAATGTTTGAATACTCTTCAATACTCAAAACATCCTTTTTTTATAGCCGCAGTTGTCTGCTTGGTTAAACTTGTTAGTTGCAACATGCTTGGTCGAGGAAGTCACATAATTTGACTAATTTTAATTTCTCACAGTTTATACATGATCAGTAAGGAACACATAGGCATTTGACTTAAAAAACATCTATATAAACTATATTACAACTTTTTTTCATTGCAGCAAATTGTAAAACTAAAGCAACTTTGCTTTGTAAGGATGTGTATGTAGGAAGATTTCTTTGATGCATACAAGCAAATGCCAATTTGTTTGACAAGTCCAAATAAATTCACAGCCAGCAAGGTACCAGGGGAAACGCTTCTTATTTGTGTAAAAAAAAAAAAAAAAAAAAAAGTGATTGATTGTATCCATAGAGAGAATAACATGTGCAGGCTTTTTTGAGAGCAAAGGATTTTAGTTATTTTATTTTTTTGTGGAAAAGGAGCTTCCAGTTTGAAAACACACTACTGAGTTGAGGACAAACACAGGTTGCCATTCATTTATTGATAAATTGTCTTTACAAGAAGTCGTTTCAGTTTGTGGGGGCAAGTCTTTATAACTTTGAAACCCAACCAAACCCCTGCTTTTCCAACAGCTGAAAGTCTGGGAATTTAAAAAATCAAACTGAATAATAAACTTGACATCACTTTGAAAAGAAACTAGAGACTCAAACAGGGGTTTGCTTATCTGCTAACCCAAACAAGTAGAAGTTCTCTTTTAAGCTATTGGTGCGGCATACAAAGACACGTTTACCAATTTGAAAGTGAAATGTCTGGAGTTATTTTCTGGATAAACGCCTTGCCTTTGAAGCAAAGACAGTCTTAGTTACTGAGTGAAAACATTTGGTACATTTAAAGTAATCTATGCAGTGGCCATTTTGGCAGAGGAGAAGACATTGGAGAAACAGAATATTGTGGAATACAGAATTTTAACAGGAGAATTGTCAGCTTCAAGTATATCAGTAATCAAATGAATGACTGCTGTGACAAAGTTGCCTTATGGTCAATCCTGGGCATAGTTCAGTCTTTTGAAGCACATGGCATTGTTTAGATTGTACATTGTTAACCCTTAATTCGTTACTGACATTATGCGTATCAGTCAGGAGGAGTGGCCTTTCAAAACCTGCACTAAGACCATCTCAAGCCTCTAAGAACCTCTGCTGTTGTGACCAGGACAAATCCTCCTCCCCTAGCAAAATTCAGGCCCAGTATAATAATATGTATAAATTTGAATAAACAGTTGAATCCTTCTTGGGCTAAATTGTCTGTTTTGCCATTCATTCACTCATTCTGTCATTCATTCGTTTTCTGACACGCAGTCCAAATTCAGGGCTATCAACCTTTTGAGCTCTTCAATTTCATAAGTTTCTTCCACCTCCAACATAACACTTGATATCATTTATATCTTGAAACAGTATTGACCTAAATTTAAATTATTTTCAGTTCTGTAGCACTTATACTTTCTATCCCACGCAATTTCCCTCTTTTCCCATGGTGCATATCAACTGACCATTCATCTTTATAGTCCTGCCATTGAAATGAAATGTGATGCTGCTTAAAAAAAAAAAAGAAGCCAAACCCATATTCTATTTTTATAGACTACTTGGCATTGGATCTTAGTTGAGTGTAAACAACTGTCCAGGCTAGCTTAAAGCTTTCATTTGCATTTGGTGTTACACTTTACCCTCTAACAAAATGTGTTGGCAGTTGTTTTAAATAAGCTTAATCACATCACTGAACACAGTTGTAACGTGTTTGTAATACCACATGCTTGTTTTAAGGAGTCTCTTCGATAAGGTATTGACAAAGACAAAGATGCCTCAAGGTTGTTTAATGGTAGAATATACAGTATAGCACAAGTCTATTAGGAGCCACACTAGCAAGCTGTGGAATGGCTTTCTTACTGCCACTTGCCCTGTTAAACCTTCAGCACAAAGTCGCCTCTACACAGTTGAAACTGAGATCCCTTTTTTTTTTTTTTTTTTTTGACCATTGTTAAGGTGTGCTTGTAGCTATTGTGCCGTAAGGTGCCTACTATGCAAGTTGATGACCCTCAGAAACTTGTCTTCTGATTGGGTTGTGACTTTGGGTCTGCCTGAACTCTTCTTATCAGTTTCTTTCAGTTTCCAATTGCCTTCGGATTGTGTAAGACACCACTGTACTCGCTGAAACTTTTTTTTTTTTTTTTTTTTGCAATTTCTCTAAATGAAAAGCCTGCACTTCTAAGGGTAATAATAATCATTTTCATTTCATTTCTTAATTCTCATTTTCTTGCTTTTATCAGTGGAATTGACAACCTTCTATAAATGTAATATTGCCCAATTAGTAGTGCTGGGTGGTATGACCAAAATTCTATATCAAAATTTCAAAAAATAGATAGATATTTATTAATCCCAAGGGGAAATTCACATACTCCAGCAGCAGCATACTGATACAAAAAAACAACATTAAAGACTAATAAAAATGCAGGTAAAAACAGACAACAACTTTGAATAATATTAACGTTTACCCCCTCCCCAGGTGGAATTGAAGAGTCGCATAGTGTGGGGGAGGAACGATCTCCTCGGTCTGTCAGTGGAGCAGGACAGTGACAGCAGTCTGTCGCTGAAGCTGCTCCTCTGTCTGGAGATGACACTGTTTAGTGGATGCAGTGGATTCTCCATAACTACCAAGCCTGCGATTCTCGAAAGAATCGCAAATCCAAGAATGGCAATCACTTTCTGTTCCTTCTGATATTTGGAGGGATGAAATATCATGGAGGGTGGGTGCGTCCTGGGAAAGTTCATTTAATTAAATAAACATATTTGTACTAAAGTGGTTTCTTTTTGGAGCTGTGACTCATCTGGTTCTGGTGTTTCAGAAGTGTGTTGTAGGCGCCTTTGTTTATTGTTTTTATTCATGCTGTCTCTTTTTTGTTTTTCTATGGCTGTGTCGTCAGCGAGAAGTCGTTTGCTGACGGCGGCGGATTCGCGTGCTGAAGTGACCATGGCGGCGGATCCGGGCATGGAGGGCCACATTACTAAATGAACGTGGTATATGCGGTGGTGTGGGCGGTCGCGTTCGGGCGGCTGTACAACCTGCCGTGCACGCTTTACCTCAGGTTTAGTTCACAGGTCGTAGCCATGGTAAAGTTTTCATTTAATTAAATAAACCTATTTGTACTAAAGCGGTTTCTTTGTGTGGGCGCCTTCGTTCATTGTTTTTATCCATACGGGCTCGTTTACAGGTCATAGCCATACAGGCTCGTGTTTGTATTACAAATCATTGAGCTCCTTCCATTTGGAGTCGTGCCTCCTTTGCCTCTGCTGTGTCAGAAGCGTGTTGTGGTCGCGCTCGTTAATTGTGTTTATCCATACGGGCTCGTTTTGTATTTCCGTTAGTTGAGCTCTTTCATTGTGGAGCCGTGACGTCTTTGCTCCTGGTGTGTCTGAAGCGCGTCGTAGGAGCCTCCATGTATTGTTTTTATCCATGTGGTCTCGTCTTTGTTGTCTGGAGCCGTGACTTCTTTGCGTGTGGTGTTTTTGAAGTACGTTGTAGGAGCCTCCGTTTATTGGTTTTATCTATGCGGTCTCATCTTTGTTGTTCTGTGACTGTGTCGTTAGGTAGACATCGTTTACTGTTAGGAATCATAATTGAACATGCCACGCAGACTGCTGGCACAGTGGATTAGAGCAAGTTTAGTTTACAGGTTGTGTTGTTTGGGCGCCACCTACTGACTCTGGGAAGCCGCTGCGTTTGACTCTGTGGCGCTGCAGTGCAGTGCGCATGCGCTTCGGTGCGTCCGCCGTGCATAAATTAAACTGTCGTTTAGTAATATAGATTGATAGGAGCCTGCTGAGTGCCCGTCACTCTGCCACAGATGTCAAACTGTCCAGCTCCATGCCTACAATAGAGCCTGCCTTCCTCACCAGTTTGTCCAGGCGTGAGGCGTCCTTCTTCTTTATGCTGCCTCCCCAGCACACCACTGCGTAGAAGAGGGCACTCGCCATAACCATCTGATAGAACATCTGCAGCATTTTATTGCAGATGTTGAAGGACGCCAGCCTTCTAAGGAAGTATAACCGGCTCTGTCCTCTCTTGCACAGAGAATCAGTATTGGCAGTCCAGTCCAATTTATCATCCAGCTGCACTCCCATTTATATGTCTGTACCCTCTGCACACAGTCACCTCTGATGATCACGGGGTCCAGGAGGGGCCTGGGCCACCTAAAATCCACCACCAGCTCCTTGGTTTTGCTGGTGTTCAGGTGTAGGTGGTTTGAGTCGCACCATTTAACAAAGTCCTTGGTGAGGTTCCTATACTCCTCCTCCTGCCCACTCCTGATGCAGCCCACGATAGCAGTGTCGTCTGCGAACTTTTGCACGTGGCAGGACTCCGAGTTGTATTGGAAGTCTGCTGTATATAGGCTGAACAGGACCGGAGAAAGTACAGTCCCCTGCGGCGCTCCTGTGTTGCTGACCACAATGTCAGACCTGCAGTTCCCGAGATGCACATACTGAGGTCTGTCTTTAAGATAGTCTACGATCCATGCCACTAGGTATGAATCTACTCCCATCTCTGTCAGCTTGTCCCTAAGGAGAAGAGGTTGGATGGTGTTGAAGGCGCTAGAGAAGTCTAGAAACATAATTCGTACAGCACCACTGCCTCTGTCCAAGTCGGAGAGTGATCGGTGTAGTATATAGATGATGGCATCCTCCGCTCCAACCTTCTCCTGGTATGCGAACTGCAGAGGGTCGAGGGCATGGCGTACCTGTGGCCTCAGGTGGTGAAGCAGCAGCCGCACCATGGTCTTCATCACATGTGACGTCAGCGTGACAGGCCGGAAGTCGTTCAGCTCACTAGGACGTGATACCTTTGGGACTGGGGTGATACAAGATGTTTTCCAAAGCCTCAGAACTCTCCCCTGTTCCAGGCTCAGGTTGAAGATGCGCTGTAGAGGACTCCCCAGCTCCAGCGCATAGACCTTCAGCAGTCATGGTGATACTCCATCTGGACACGCTGCTTTGCTGGCACGAAGTCTCCTCAGCTCTCTGCTCACCTGCGCTGCTGTAATTGTGGGTGGTGATGTCTCTCCTATGCTGGTATCAGCAGAAGAATGGGTGGAGGGTGTATTACTCCGAGGTGAGAGTGGGTTAGGGTGGTCAAACCTGTTAAAGAAGTTGTTCATTTGGTTTGCTCTCTTCACGTCTCTCTCGATGGTGGCACCCCGCTTCGAGCTGCAGCCAGTGATGATCTTCATCCCATCCCACACTTCCTTCATGCTGTTATTCTGCAACTTCTGCTCCAGCTTTCTCCTGTACTGCTCCTTCGCCGCCCTGAGCTGGACTCCGAGTTCCTTCTGCACGCGCTTGAGCTCATGCTGATCACCGCCTTTAAAAGCCCTTTTCTTCTGGTTCAAAAGGCCCTTGATGTCACTTGTAATCCATGGCATGTTGTTAGCATAGCAGTGTTCTTACTGGAACTACAATGTCCATACAGAAGTTGATGTAGTCAGTAGTGCAGTCAACAGCCTCCTCCATGTTCTCACTATGTGATCCCTGCAGGATATCCCAGTCTCTCAGTGCCTGCTCTGCCTCAGGGGACCACTCCCTGAATGAGAGTGTGGTTGTAGGTAGGACCCTCACTCTTGGTTTGTAGTGAGGCTGAAGCCGAACCAGGTTATGATCTGCTTTCCCAAGCGTAGGCAGCGGGTGGCGCTGTATGTGTCTTTAACGTTTGCATACAGTAATTCAATAGTCTTATTTCTCCGGGTGTTACAGTCAACATACTAGGAGAAGGCAGGTAATGTTTTGTCCAGCGTCACATGGTTAAAGTCTCCAGAGATTAGCACAAGCGCCCCAGGGTGCTGCGTTTGTAACTTAGCAACAGCAGAATGGACGATGTCACTCGCTATCTCCACGTCAGCCCGAGGAGAGATGTAAACAATAACAACAATGACGTGTCCAAACTTTCTGGGCAAGTAATAGGGACGCAGACTTACGGCCAACAGTTCGATGTCCCTACAGCAAGGGGAGATTTTGATGTTTACATGTCCAGAGTTACACGACTTTGTATTGACATAGAGAGCAAGTCCTCCTCCTTTGTGCTTCCCGCAGGTACTTGCGTCTCTGTCCGCTCTTAACTGTGCTAAACCCGGGTAGCTCCACGTTAGCATCTGGGATGCTAGTTGTTAGCCATATTTCGCAAAAGCACAACAAACTGCATTCTCTGTAGGTTCTGACATTTTTCACCAGCGCAGCCAGTTCGTCGATCCTATTTGGTAGTGAGTTCACATTTCCCAGGATCACAGAAGGCTTAAAATGCCACTTTCTCGCAAGCCGCTTCATTTTTAGCTTAGTGCTGGTGTTCTAATGAAACATCCTACCCATCGAAATGATCTACTCACTGATAATACGCATGCGCAGACCAAAATTACGCAACTTTTCTACCTAGTGTTGAAGTTTGAGGTAAGTGTTACTGTATTTCAGTAATATGTATGCTTTTCTTAGCCTTACTACATTAATGCATTTATTACAGTTTACTGCATAGGTATTTACTGTCAACATTTTATAAGTTGTATATTTTGCATTTGTGACTTTTAATCTTGTACAGCCCATTGTATCCATGCACGAGTAATGACCGTCTTGTGAAATCTTTGCATCAGGCTGTCTCTCTTTCGGGCATTAAATGATGCACATAGAATAAATTGAGAAATGTTAACATTTCCATAAATAAACTACGGTAGGATACTTCGACAAAGCAGGACAAATCGTCAGAACACCAGCTCTGCTGCCACGATACCGCCTTCTTACCTCGTCTGGTAAATAGGGAACCACACCGACACTGGCATTTGTTCTCAGCGCTTGAAGTTGACTACTTGAATAGACGAGTCTCGGTGTGTAAAAATCCATGTCCACGTTGTAAAAGTAAGTGTCCAAGGAACGAATCCACATAAAGTGATAGGAGTGATCAATAAAAAATAATAAAGTGAAAAATAAAAGGTAGAAAAATAAAGTCGTACACGGGGCTGTTGAATAGGCTGCCACTCTCGGCGGCGCCTGAGTAAATTATACCGGTTTCACGGTATTGGACGGTATTTTTTTCCCATGCATGAGTTGATGTTAACCACATTTTCAACTGCAATTACTGGATAAGAATAACCTATTCCACTGTCATGAGAATTGTACATTGTACAAAAAAAACATTTTAATGTGCACACAAGTATTAATACAGGTTTGCATGGCCCCATAAAGTGATCATTTTCAAGGGGGTGGCACTAATGAAGAGAAGGAATCACATTGCATGACAGTTGCAGTCAAAATATAGAGCCTTTTTATTGAACAAAGTTAAACTAAACTTAAACTAAAATTTTGACAACATATTTTCAATCATCCAGAGAGGCATTTAGACTTAGTAAAATATCCAGAGGTGCTTGTCAAAAGTTGTATTGCACTGAACATGTCTTAGAAAAGGAATAAAGAGTAAATATTTTTGTAAACCAACTACAGTAATCCCTCGCTATATCGCGCTTCGCCTTTCGCGGCTTCACTCCATCGCGGATTTTATGTGTAAGCATATTTAAATATATATCGCGGATTTTTCGCTGCTTCGCGGGTTTCTGCGGACAATGGGTCTTTTAATTTCTGGTACATGCTTCCTCAGTTGGTTTGCCCAGTTGATTTCATACAAGGGACGCTATTGGCAGATGGCTGAGAAGCTACCCAGCTTACTTTTCTCTCTCTCTTGCGCTGAGTTTCTCAGATCCTGACGTAGGGGGATTGAGTAGGGGGGCTGTTCGCACACCTAGACGATACGGACGCTCGTCTAAAAATGCTGAAAGATTATCTTCAGTTGCTACCTTCTGTGTGCAGCTGCTTCCTGAAACGACATGCTACACAGTGCTTCGCATACTTAAAAGCTCGAAGGGCACGTATTGATTTTTGACTGAACAACAAACTCGGTCTCTCTCTCTCTCTCTCTCTCTCTCTCTCTCTCTCTCTCTCTCTCTCTCTCTCTCTGCTCCTGACGGAGGGGGTGTGAGCTGCCGCCTTCAACAGCTTCGTGCCGCGGTGCTTCGCATACTTAAAAGCAGCCCTATTGATTTGTTTGTTTTTCTGTCTATCTCTCTGACAGCCTGTGCTCCTGACACTCACTCCTTTGAAGAGGAAGATATGTTTGCATTCTTTTAATTGTGAGACTGAACTGTCATCTATGTCTTGTCATGGAGCAGAGTTTAAACTTTTGAAAAAGAGACAAATGTTTGTTTGCAGTGTTTGAATAACGTTCCTGTCTCTCTACAACCTCCTGTGTTTCTGCGCAAATCTGTGACCCAAGCATGACAATATAAAAATAACCATATAAACATATGGTTTCTACTTCGCGGATTTTCTTATTTCGCGGGTGGCTCAGGAACGCAACCCCCGCGATGGAGGAGGGATTACTGTACACTTTCTGTTAATGTTAACAATCTCTGTCCACTGACACGTTAAAGTGACTTTTTAAACAATTTTACCATCATTAAACTGCATAATATTTAAACCAATAAATAATAACAATAAAATAAATAATAGTGCAACTTCCAGTAATACTATTACTGTAAGACTTTAAGCCCAGGTAGCATTACACGGTATTCACCAAATAAAATAAAATAAAACCAGTGCAACTTGGTGATGACATCGTTACCAACTGAACCATCATTAAGGCAAACTGCATTAATATGGACCTTGCTTCAAGCTAAGCTATATACATAAATAATAAAACTGCAACTTGCATTTATAATGCTATTTGTGGTATAGCCCTACGGAAGCGTATTAGGGCCACAGTGTAGAAAAAAAAAATATGGACACAGAGAAGGAAAAAAAAACTATGTTGAGAATAATGTTGACATGTTGACTCTGAACATTTAGAATGCTAAGATAAATACTTGGTATCATTTTCATGATGAAATGCATTAAAGCAGTTATTAAACATGCACGGTAGTGAGGCGGTAGTGCTGCTCCCTCGCAGTAAGGGGTCCCCAGGTGTACGTTCAGTGTAGAGAAGTTTATGGCAGGTGTGACGAGGCTCCAAAAAACTGGATGTATGAATGGGTATCGCACAGGTTTAACTGAAAAATTGTGTAAATGTTGGGTTCGTGATCTGGTGTTCAGAGACACGAACACAGGATTCAATGGATGTTCTTCTAAGCGGGCTTTCTTTATTGCATGCGTGCTGTCTGTCTGGCGTACCAAACCCCCAGTTCCTATCCTTCCTTTTTCTTTCTCCACATAACCAATCACCACATGATAAACGTCTTTGTGAAGTTAAAACTAGTTATAAACTTAGACCATGGAGTGTTCAGAACTTTAAAAAAAAAAAAAAAAAAGTCTTTGTTATACATGTTTAATTATGCCATCCATTCAGGGTTGTGCCCATCCCAGCAAGCATTGTGTGCAAGGCAGGAGGAAATCCTCAACGGGGTGCCAGCACATCACAGGGTGAATACAAGCAATACATACACTAGCAGGGTTAATATAGCGGAACAAAACCCGCCATCCTACATGACTTTGAAAGGAAACTGAAGCATGCCGAGTAAACCCACCAGAAGAACATACAAATTCAAAGCAGGGAACACCCGGGACCCCATTGCTGCGAGGCAGCAGTGCACCCTCCATGCCACCGTGCCCCCACATGATTAATACATGCTTTAATGCATTTCATCATGAAAATTATATCAAGTATTTATCTTAGCAATCTAAATGTTCAGGGAGCAGGGATATCATGAAATTAATGTATTCTGTGTGCTGCCAGCGCCTCCTCTTAGTGCAAGAGGAAGTCAGTTTAAGAAGCAGTAGCAATTAACATGGCTCTGGGAACACTTAACACAAAGCATTTAATGTGCTACATAACTTATGACGGGGTTTGAGAAAATCTAGTAAATTAAATATTCATTTTAAGATGAAGTTTAGTTTACAATGTTCTACTTTAACAACAAACTAGGGGGCTTCGCCCCCTGCTCGCTTTGCTCGCCAACCCCTGTGTTTGGTTTTCTGGATACACACTTTTAAGATATTTTTTTTTTTTCTTTGAATTGTTGCTATTTCATTAGTTTCACTTTTATTTCAGAACTTCTGTAAAAACAATATTTGTAGTCTTGCGAGTCCCAATATGCTGAATCTTTTTAATGAGGTCAAGATAGGTTTCTCTGTTTGGAATTCCAGCACATACAAAACGATCTACATCATCAGCAGTTAATAATTTTTTTTTTACAAAGTAAAAAAGTAAGTAGAGTTCTGCATTGGACTCCTGTCTGTAAAGTCGTGCTATTTTCCTCTCACAGTTCCAAAAGTACATGGGGTTACCAAGGTGATACCCCAGCATTTGTCTAGGTTTTTGTACAAGGGCTAGACAGAACGTTTTTGACTCCTGGGGTAAATGTTGCTTTTTAAATAAGCAGACAGATAAATATATATACACTAACAAAGTAACCAATAAATGCATATGTGGTAAACTCTCTGTTTTTGAAATTCTCAAGATTCTTTATTTGTCACATGCATAGTTATACAGGATAACACGCAGTGAAATGTATCCTGATCCGCTTATCAAAAACTGTGCAAAGTTAGAAGAATATCAGTTAAATTAACAAAACGTCATAGATTGAAAGATAACAGTATAGTAGAACATACTAAATAAGTAAAATTATGTGAATAAAGTAGAATTAAGTGTTAAGGTGCAATAGTGTAGTAATTATTGTGCAAAACCAAAGTTAGACTGGTGCATAGTTAAATGAGGCAGTTTGTTTGTTTGCGCTACTGCGATCTTTACTTTCTTTTTTATATTTTCTAATTTTCCTACTGTCTTATCCTTTAACTTTCTCCACATGTGTATAGCGCCGTTTTTTTTTTTTTTTTTTTTTTTTTTTTTGAGCCTTTCTAATTTAACTGGTTTCATAGTCTCTAACCTGTTCTGCATGTGTTTAGCGCCAATGTTTGTAAACGTCTTTATGAAGTTCTACTTTGTCATTTTACTCATTGTCTTTTAATTCTGAGCCGTACAGTACAATACATAGAACAGAATAAATCCTCAATACAGTATGCAAATAAAAATTCTAGAAGTACGGAGTAGAATTTCACATTAGATGATATCACATAATATGATTTGGATTTGTTTTAAGTCCTGGAGACCTCATTCATCAAGCTGCCTCCCCCATTTTGCCATTCCACATCTGAAATAGCGCTAATCCGATTAAAGGTCCCCTCATTCCCACGTCTGCATTCATCAGGGATGACTTTACCTTAGGCAGGCAATCTACAATTTAAAGAGATTGTTATTTTCTTGTGAATTGTTACATATGCATTATTTTTACTTTAAAAACTTTTGTAAAAACAAAACTTGTTTCTTTATTTCCTGCCCCGCGCAAGGTTACATCTCTTCTTCCCAGACGTATAATACTGCTAATGTTGTGAAGGGTGTTGCGGCTGAACGTATGCTGAGGATATGCCTTTGGATCATTTGCTGTCTTTTTGCTGCTTGCTAGCTGCCTCTTCTGCCTGTTGCATGTCGTTGTTTTAAGATCTGGGAACACATGATGCTTGCCTGCCAAAAGCAATCCAACAACTGCTAGGTTAGAGGTCTGTTGACTTGTTTTAAATGATGGCTCACTGCCTGGTCTCGCGTGATGTTGTAAAAGCAATACCTGTCTTTTATTTTTGGCCACGGGCGTGGTTGAATTCTTTCTTGTGGGATGTATAACGCTGCTCGTGTTTGGGTGGGGGGAGGGGGGTACCTAGCTTTCTCCACATGTGTATAGCGCCATTTTTTTTTTGTTTTTGTGAGCCTTTCTAATTTCACTGGTTTCATAGTCTCTAACCTGCTCTGCATGTGTTTAGCGTCAACGTTTATAAACGTCTTTATGAAGTTGTTCTTTCTTTTACTCATTGTCGTTTAATTCTGAGCTGGATTGGACGTGCTTTTTTTTTTTTCAATTCCACTTGTTCCGGGCTGATAATTACTTTCCTTATTTTCTGAATTTGCACCTCGATTATTCTTTTTTGCTCTTTTTTTCTGTCCAACGCATTTGAGTCTCTTTTCTCCACGCCTGATTGGACGTGCTTTTTTTTCCAATCCACTTGTTCCGGGCTGATCATCACGTTCCTTATTTTCTAAATTTGCACATAGATTATTGTTTTTCTTTTTAGCATTTTTTTCTCTCCATCGCTTTTGGGTCTGTTTTCTCCGCGCTTTTCTTTCTTCTTCGTTTAATCGTCGACGTTTCATTTCTACCCTATTCATTTCATTTCCACCGTATTGACCTTATACGCTTTATATGCACTGAGAGCCCTGGAGCTGTGTGTGCTGCATGACTGCCTTTACACTACTGATGTTTTTTTTTTTTGATATTGCTTGTAAGTAGGGTGTGTCTTGCAAGACTCTCGTTCTATGTTCCCGTGAGACGCACCGTGGCAGGTCTCTTTCATCTAGCGGGTCTTTAAATTATCTTCCGAGAAGATCATGTATCGTAGACTATCAGGACAGGGGACAGGATTTCTTTTTATAATAGAGAGATTACGAGAATAAAGTCAACATGTTGACTTTAATCTCGACAAATGGCAAGAATTAAGTAGAAATGTCGAGAATAAAGTCAACATGTCGTCACACTATTACACAGTACCCAGGTACATTACACAGTATTGGAAAAAAAAAAATAAAACAAGTACAACTTGGCTTGCAGTATTATCCAGTTGTATCGAAACAGTATTCACACATTTGAAAATAATGGTCCACATCATACCTTTTAAAACCAAAGTTTCTACAGACAACAGGCACGGCTCCTTTTTTTCGGCAAAGGTTCTTCTGTGTCATCATGTTCAACTTTATCGTCTGCTACAGCTTCAGTTTCGGAATGTTCTCTGTCCATTTTCACCGTTGAATACCTCCACTAATGCATGTACTCCGTTGCATTCGTGTTTAGCGGTGCAGTAGTGAAAAAGAGCCCCCACGCAACACCTCCACTAACACATGTACAGTACTCTGTTGCATGTGTTTAGTGGTGTAGCAGTGAAAAAGGTCCCCCTTAAACCGTTTCTCGCTGCGCCACGTTCCGAACGTTGTTTAGGCAATTTAAACCGGTGTTGCGGTATAAGAAAAATCCATATCATAGCAAAAATAAACTGTTTTCGGTATGAACCGGTATACCACCCAGCACTACCAAGTAGTACAGTGGAACCTCGGTTCACGAACGTCTCGGTACACGTACAAATCGGTTTACGACCAAAAAGTTCGCCAAACTTTTGCCTCGGTTCACGACCACACACTCGGTATACGAACAAGCCATTCCCTTTTGGTTTGTACATGTTCAGTCTCTCCCTGTGCATTTCCTGTGCAGTGAGCGAGAGAGCGCGACACACACACACGCACACACACAGGCAGTGCGAGAGAGAGAGAGAGACGTGTGCACACACACAGGCAGTGCGAGAGAGAGAGAGAGAGAGAGAGAGACGTGCGCACACACACAGGCAGCGCGAGAGAGAGCTGGATGCATAAGGTAGGAAGGCAGTTAAAGAATGCACTGGGCTTGATTTTTGTTTTCACTTCTGTTTACAGTGATCAGTTCGTAGTGTGCATTGTTGCAATGTTACTTTTCTTGGTGGTTTATTAAATTATGAATTTTTTCAAATGTTCATTTTTTTCCCTGTGCTTAAATCTCATTTTAAAAAAAAAGTGTTTTTAGCCAGCGGTTGGTAGCGCTATAGCGCAAACCCTTGCAGTGTTAGTTTTCTCTGTTGTTCAAGGTTTTCTCAGTCTTATTCAATGCTTTTACATTTATTTTACTATTACGCTGTACATTCTGTGGTTTGTTTAACTATATTTGTGCTTAAAAACTTAAAAAATATATATATTTACATACAGTTCGTATGGTCTGGAACGGATTAATCGTATTTACATACAATCCTATGGGGGAAATTGCTTTGGTTCATGACCAAATCGGTTTACGACCAGAGTTTTGGAACGAATTATGGTCGTGAACCGAGGTTCCACTGTACTTCAAAGGGTTTAGTAAAACTGTTTCAATCTCTGCTTTAAGACAGACAGAGGGTTTTTAAGTAATCAACGGAAGTTGGGACACCTGTGCAAATTGTTTGCTTCCATCTTGCAAGGCTTAATTTTCTTTAACTGCTGGAGAACCTCTGTAGGTTGTAACTCATTAGTTATTCCCTGAAGAAATCTAATTTGTAATTTTCTTAAATTTCCTTTTTTCCCCGTTTTTGCTAACCTGAACTTTAAATTTAGCCCTCTGGTAGTATACTGCTTACCCTTTCACCATGTTAGGTCATTCATTTGCATTTCAACTGATTTAAATTTGAAGAAAACTGAGGTGTTCTAAAACTCTTGACTTACAAATGTTTACTTCCAAAATGTTAATTCTAAAATCTTAAATCTAAAGCTAATATATTAAAGCTTTCAAGTTTTATAGGAAAACACAATGTAAATTCTTTGGTTAGATCCAAATAAAATGGGTATTAGTACAAAATAAAATTTTGGATAAAATGAAAAAAAAAAAAATAAATAAAATTAACTACCTTTGTACTGTATCCTCTCATTTGTATAGATTTAAACCTTTAAATGGTTGGGAAACAATGCAGGTTTTGGGCCCGTTTTTTTCGCTATACACTCCATTGCTAACTGCATTCGGTTAGCTGCAAGTCGCTTATCTGTAATTTCCGGTTTGCTGCAATGCCTTTTATATTCCTGTTTCATGATTTTCAGGTCAGTCGGCTTCAGATAGCTGCCATGGCCGTGCGAGTCTGTTTTCTGCTTACTGTACAGTCTACTCCGTTTAAGTGCACTTAAATGGAGTCAAGTGCACTTGACAAATAGGGACCGTGCAAGTCATGTGCAGCTAAGCGAAGTGTGCACTCAACCGACATGTACGCAAGTGAAGTCGACTGTAGTTGATACACCGTACAGAGAGAGACCACATCATATAAAGTCGACAGTGCCAGGCATATGCGTGGGCGGTGTCTGTTATTTCAGTATCTTAGAAAGCCAACAGATCTGAAAAGAACATCAACTGATCAACATAATTTTAGTTTTTTGAAAAGTTGCTGGAATATCGTTACATTAGGTCTAGTCTAATATGGCAGCGTGTAAGACTTCAAAAACGTTTTAAGCCCTGTCGTTTAGCGGATAGAGTAGAAGTGTTAAAACAAATTGATAGTAAGGAAACTCAAGTGTCTGTTGCCAAGCACTTTGGTGTTCTTTCAAGTCAAATCTGTTGCATTCTTGAGCAGCGGCAGCAGGTGATTGATGACTGGTATTTGTTCAGCCAAACTAGAAGCATACAGCTGCCAGTTAGTGGACCGATGTTGATTGAAAAAACCAATCAGCTTGCTGTTAGCTTTGGCATAGAGGGATTTTAATGCTACAAATAGATGGCTGGAGCGCTGGAAGCAACAAGAAAACATCCAGTTTAAACATGCTTCGCCGTCTGATGGCTATCATGGATCAAGGTGACAATAAAACAAAGAGAGCAACTGAGCTGGCCCGTAAGCTGATGCTACTTGACAGTTTGCACATGCAGAAGGATGCATGGACTCATGTCAGTACGTCAACAATCGTTAACTGCTACAGACAGACAAGCTTCGTGAAAGCTGTGGAGTGAGATAGCACCATCACAGTTTCGTGTGCCTCAGCAGCAGTTGTGGACGATAGCAGCAGCGTGGGGTTAAAGCTGCCTGATGGATTGTCAACTAATGACTACGGCCATTTCTTTGAAATCGACAGTAATGCTCCAACAAGTGCAGATAAAACAGACAGAGATATGCGAAATCCTGAAGGCATCTACTCCAGCCGCTAATCAACTAGAAGAGGAGAGGAGACTGGATGCGGCTGATGTCGATGACGTTCAGACTGCACCTGCCATGGCAGTTACATTTGTTAATGCAGTGAAGAGCTTACTGTAGATTTTATACAAGCCTACCTAGAGTCAACTGGCTGTGATTCGTACGAAACGTTTTATGCACTGTCCAGACAAATTTATGACCGTCGTCCAAACCAGGCACAGACAACAATAACAGATTATTTTCGTCGCATTTGAACTAACGGAGTAAACGACGACATTGCTTAATTGAAAATTAGCAGCTGTAGACCGGCAAGGCTGTATGTATATTACATGTACTGTAATCTAATTTGACTACATTAGACAATTAAACTGTGTTTGAGGCTGGTTAGTAACAATACGTTGTGTTTTATTCCTTAGCTCTAGGCACTGCAGTTAGGCGCGTCCTTTATAAATAGGCGAGCACAGACCACGCAATACATGCATAAAGTGCGTACCTAGCTTATAATAGACTGAGCTATGTGCTTCATGCTAACTCCGCTTATTTGCAATCTCCGCTTACCTGCAATTGGGCCTTCAGCCCCCAAACATTGCAGCTAAATGGAGTGCACTGTGTGTGTGTGTGTGTATATATATATGTGTGTATATATATATATTGTGTGTGTGTGTATGTATGCATGTATCCTCAGTACAAATTCAAGCAACTTTCAAATGTAAATGAAGGAGAACATAAACAAATTTGATATATTCACTCGGTTGTGGTCAGCTTATGCTCCAATGCAAAATAAAAAAGAAAATATTAAGTTTGTAAGCAGAATTACAAATCTAACAGAGTGAAGTAGATACCCAAAGCACTGCAACTGTGTCTAGTTGTTTAATGATGTGGGCTTCACTGTATTAATCCCACTTCCTATTATGATGCAGACTTGTTTGTCTCCACTCAGTCCCCATGATGCAAGTGCTTCTTACAGTCATAAGTGATTACTTTGCCTGTATGGTCTTCAGGAAATAGGCAGTTTGAAGATATCTGCTTTTCAATTTCTAATCTTGGTCAATGAAGTGAGCAGTGAGCCTCATATATGTTTCCAATGTGTGAATTGACCACGAATCCAATGTGGTAGTGAAGTATGATGCACTTTGCAGCTCCTTTTCAACTATCTTTCTAAACTGTGTATATAGCTGGGGAAGTGTCATCTGAGAGAAATATTTACTGCCAGGGAGTTGGTAACAAGAGGCAGGTACTTTAACCACTTAAATACAACATTTTTGATCGTGCTTACTGACATCATGTCTTTGTAATAAAGTGGGCTATTGCATTGTTTAATTAATGAATCTCTTCCTTTTTATGTTGTAAGGCATGGTGCTGAAGAAAATTAACACTACGGTCTGCTGTTGTTGCGCAGGTATCACACTGGTTGTTTTAGAGAGACCACCAGCAGTTGCTTGGGTCTGAGACTGTAAAGTCTTGCATTGTGAATGCTCTAAATGATGGCAGTTCTTCAGATGGTACAAAAAATTTGTGGTATTACCTGTCTTTGGAATTTTTGTTTTGAGTTTTCGTTCACATTTTCTTTTGTCATTTTCTCTTATCTTGCCTGCACACGGCTGCACATGTACTTCTACCTGCTGCTATTCCTACGCTCTCTGCTGTGTGCATCAACCTAACCTGACATGGCTATAACTTTGTTCCAGCCACATGACTGGTTCGGTGTGGCGCTATTCTCATTACTATTTTGTCTGGTTATGCAGGAGATTAGGGTAAAGTTTTTTTTTTTTTTTTTTTTTTTTTTTAAGGGATAAAGAAAAAAACTGGATTGGTATTGGAATTGTCCGATCAAGTAACATGAAATTGGTGATTGGTGTCAGCCTTAAAAAACCTGATTGGAATATACCTAGCTCTGGGTCAGTGATGGTCTGGAGAGGCATATCCTTGAAAAGTTGCACAGACCCCCATGTGCTAGGTTACGGTACTTTGGCAGCCCTTAGGTACTGGGATGAAATCCTCAGAGCCATTGTCAGATCTTATGCTGGTGCAGTGGGCCCAGTGTTTCTCCTGGTGAAGGACAATGCCTGGCCTCATGGGGCCAGAATGTGTAGGCAGTTCTAAGATGACATTGATATGGTTGGCTGGCCTGTACGTTCCCCAGACCTGAATGCAATTGAGAGCCATTGGGACATTATATATCAGTGCAACCAGAAACTATCCAGGAGCTCACTGATGCCCTGATCCGAGTCTGAGAGGAGATCCCCCAGGACGCCATCCGCTGCCTCATCAGGAGAATCAGGATACCCCCTTTGGCTCCCTGCATCTCTGAACTGGATAGGGAAGTTAGAAAACTGATGAAAGAATGCAGTTCTACAGCAATGTTAATCATATAGAATTTAAAAATGATGCATTTTGTTCTTCAGGTCAGATTGGGGAGCTTGCACTGGTACAGCACATTGCTGTACCCATCACAGGGCAGACCCCTTGGGATCCCGGTTGGCAACCCTCCCAGGCATACCCATCGCTGACGATACCCAGAATCAACTGGGAAACGCACAGAGGTTCTGCTTCCACTCTACACAGGACTCACAGTACCAGTATACAGGCCTGCCTTGATATCCAGCAACTTCAGGGGGATCCCGCCAACTCTCATGATGTCCCAGATGCTTTATAAAAATCAAGAAAGGCTGCAAAGAAACTCTGCTGATGTTCATGTTTGTGCTCCATGAGAACCTTCAGTGCCAGGATGCGGTTTATGGTAGACTTCTTAGGCATAAAAAACCAGACTGCTCCATTCTCTGGTAGTTGAGCAAGTGATCACAGATCTTATTGAGGATGACACTAGCAAGGACCTTACGCAGCACCCAAGAGCAGTGTTATTCCCCTGTAGTTGCTGGAATCCAGGCTATAACAATTCCCTTTCCAGATAGGAAGGACAAGTCCCATTTTCCAGTCTGTTGGGATGATGCCGATCTCCCAAATGGAAGCAAAGATTTCTTGCAGTGCTAGGAGGACAGCCTTACCACCAGCCTGGAAAAGTTCACCCCGGATACCACAGATCCCTGCAGCCTTACCTACCTTCAGCTGGTTCACCACCTGTGCAGTCTCGGTGAGAGTGAGTGTTGCGTAACTAATTGGAGGATAAACCTCATGAACTGTGGACCCAGAGATATCCAACATCCTAGTCAGAGGATCAGCTTTAAACAGCTGCTCAAAGTAGCCAGCCCAGCGGGTTGCAATTGCTGTGTTATCCATAAGGACCGTTCCATCACCTGCCCTGACTGAGACTCTCTGAGAAACAGATTTGGATGTGCATTATGCTTTGATTCCTCTGTAAGCAGGATGTGAGTCACAAGACCATATATGGTGTGTCACTTGCAGACAGATTCTTCTAAGAAACACCTTCTTATCTACCCTCCGTGCCCTTGCAGCTATCCTTCTCAGTTCCTGGTACTCACTGGAGTTGCCATCAAGCTGTGTTCTGCGACTCCTCACGATGATTTCCAGGATGCCCTGCAAGATGAAACACCTCTTTATAGGCACACTGCTAACACTAACATAACCCTCAGCAACCTTCAGGGTCTTGTCACAGAAGATCTCCCACATCACATTAGGAGCTGCAGTCATACCCAATTCTGTAAGTCCATCACACAAACCGTGTTAACTCATTAGAAACAAACTGATCTTGGAGTCTGGCCAGGTCCAGCCTCATTCTCCTAATATGTAGTAGCCTATTGGTGTCCTTTGCTGGGTCGTCTTAGTAGCTACAAGAAGTCTATGGTCAGAATTCACAAAGTGGGCACTTCTGTAAACTCTGCAGTTTTGTAAGAGCCTTTGCATCTGTCTGCCCACAAGGATGTGATTGATCTCTTTCACCATACCAACATCATTGGAGTACCAAGTCCAACGATATGGTTCAGGGCGCTGGAACCAGGATCCAGCAATCCACAGCTCCTTACTTTTTGCAAAGTCAAGAAACATGAAACCACTTTCACCACAGTTGTCAGACCCATGGGGACAAATGCAATTCTCATTGCCAGCCATATAAGTGCCAGTGGTCGTTTTGAAATTACCCATGACTAGAAAAGTGTCACCTCACTTGCACCCATCAACCACCAAGCAAAGGTGCAAATAAAATGTCTCCCTCACAGAGACATCACTCACCGCGGTTAGAGTATACACTTTCACAACAGATAAGGCTCCCAATGAGTGCCTTAATCTGAGTCCCGTAATACCCTTGTTGAAAGGAGTGACATTGGACACCATCAGAAGGAGCTGATCCGCCACAGCAACAGCTACTCCCTGAATATTACTGAGAGCCATCAGAGCGACCAGACCAATAAAAGTTTTACCCACCTACAGAGATCTGGCCAGTCCCAGATCTCCCTACCTCAGAGAGTATCGCCAATGAAATGCGCAGTTTACAAAGCTTCTTCAATAGCAGTGGAAGATAACCGTCATGCCGGAGAGACGAGACGATCTGCCGCTCCTACCTGGATGGGCCTCTTTAAATTGAGATCCGATTGCTGCCATAGCGGGTGACACCTCAGCACCACACCAGTTCCGATCCCCAACAGGCCTGGCCCCATTGGCTCTCCGGTGGTTTTGACTCTTCTGGGGATGAGACTCCTGAGGGCTTTTTCACCATCCCCTTCATAATGCAAGCAGCAGCAGAGCTACTCCCACAGAGAGCAGAAAGGAGTCATGTCTGTTGTTTGAGAGCTCCGTGAAGTTTTTACGATAGCTGGAGTGCCAATCCTGCCATCAACCCCAAGTTTTCCAAGAAAACTGGAGGACCATTTGCAGGGCAGATGAATTTTAACGTCATACCCAGGACAAGTACCAATAAAAATTGTTACTGTATTATCAGTGGCAGAAAAAATAAACTAAGGCAACATACCAGTTTTTATCGATACTGTACAACATCAAAAAACTGTGCAATACTACGTTGCATTGTTTTTTTTTTTGTTTTTTTTTTTAGCCAATAAAAGGTGTCATTTTGCTTGACTTCTCACCCTACCCACCCAAGAAAATTCCATGTAACTAGTGCAACATTCACAATTATGTTTATTTAATTGTACTAGGTCAAATGTGATTTTAATCCCTTTTGTGTTATGAGTTGTTAATTAATTCCAAAAGTTAATAGGACATTGGGGATTCATGCTTTTTTCTTTCTTGGGTTATTTTTTGTATAGTTGAAAAGGTAATAAATATTTTGAACTAGCTGACGCCCGCTGTAGCATATGGTGGTGTAAGAAAAGGAATGGAAAACGGTGAGAAAGGAATTCAAAAATCAAGAAGAAATAAATACTTCTTGAAAGACGCAGTATGCATGTAGAATTTCTGGCCAAGCAGGATTACATGTGAAAGTGATAAATATATCAGGCTTTCCGAATTTATGTACTATGGCCATGGCATCTTGATAGTTTTGTTGCATGTATCCTGGACTTCCTGGAAATGTGGATGGTAATATGATCATTTTCCCTACACGAACGTTGTTATTTTCAGCGTTTGCTTGCAGTGAGTCTGATAGTTTGACGTGCAGATCTTGTTGATGTAATCTGAGATAGTTGAGACGCGCGCCCTCTGTTTTAACATACGCATCTACGACATACTGTTAGAATAGTTTGCCGCTGGAGTGGAAAATACTAAATGTATTCCTCATTGCTAATCTGTACGCGTAAAATTGGCATTGAGTAAGCCTTATTCACTTGGCGGTTCTTTTATTGGGAACATGTTGTAAATCTTTGTGCCAGCCAATGTCTCCGTAAAGGAATAAAAATGGGTAAACCATAGGATCGCAATTCATATTGAGCGTGGAAATCTGTTTACAGGAGTTGCCTATGGGATAGATGCAAATGTCCCTTTCGGCAGGCGTTTCGCCATCTTCACCAACGAAAATCGCTGCAACATTGGTGTGACATGTCGGGGCATTGTATCGTCGTAAATCCTGCCTAGGGGTTTCCTTGAAAACCATTCGTACAGATGCTGTTGGATTGGACTGAGCGATTTTCATGCATGTGTTTGTATGCTTTAGCGAAGGGGTTGATGGTTCTGAGCATGGAATCTAGCTGGAGAAGTACATTTTCGCTGCATGCAGAATTTGCTTTATTTTGTAAGCGTACTTTAGTAGCTTGCGCTGTGTCAGAAACATACAACTGTCCATATCCTGGAGAGGTAGAAGTGTTAGCGTATAGTGGAGAGATTTGATGATAAATTTGCCTGTGTATTTTAAAACAGTATGGTCCGTGGCCAGGAGGTTGAATTATCTGTGCACCCATGGAAGCAAACGCTAGAGAAGAGTTGTACAGTGGAACCTCGGTTCACGACCATAATTCGTTCCAAAACTCTGGTCGTAAACCGATTTGGTCGTGAACCGAAGCAATTTCCCCCATAGGATTATATGTAAATACAATTAATCCGTTCCAGACTGTACAAACTGTATGTAAATATTTTTTTTTTTTTTAATTTTTAAGCACAAATAAAGTTAATTACACCATAGAATGCACAGTGTAATAGTAAACTAAATGTAAAAACATTGAATAACACTGAGAAAACCTTGAAGAACAGAGAAAACTAACACTGCAATAGTTCACGCTATAGTGCTAGGAACCGCTCGCTAAAAACACTTTTTTTAATGAGTTTTAAGCACAGGGGGTAAAAATGAACATTTGAAAAATCCGTAATTTAATAAACCACCAAGAAAAGTAACATTGCAACAATGCAGGCTACGAACCGATCACTGTAAACAGAACTGAAAACAAAAACAAGCCTTCTCTACCTTATGCGTCCCTCTCTCTCTCTTGCGAACCTGGAGCGCCTGTGTGTGTGTCTCTCTAGCGTGCTCCTGTGTGTGTGCGTGCCTCTCTCTCGCTCCTGTGTGTGTGTGCGCGCGGCTCTATCTCTCGCTGCCTGTGTGTGTGCGCAGCTCGCTCTCTGCCTGTGTGTGTGTGCTCGCTCACTCTCTTTTGCTGCCTGTGTGTGTCGCGCGCTCTCGCTCTCTCTTGCTCGCTGCACAGGAAATGCACAGGCTTGTTCGTATACCGAGTGTGTGGTCGTGAACCGAGGCAAAAGTTTAGCTTACTTTTTGGTCATAAACCGATTTGTACGTGTACCAAGACGTTCGTGAACCGAGGTTCCACTGTATTCTCAAATGTGTTCATAATAATTTTTAGCTTCTGATGTTTGCTGTGTAAGAAGCCGTTGTAAAGACACGGGTAGCTACCGCTAAGGTGGTAAAGCTACTTTACCGTTGTGGCAGCACCTCGAGTACTTGTTGGATGTATTACGTTCAGCAGGCCAGTATAGTGCATGACATGGAAGACGACGAATAGGAATCGAGAAATGCCGTGTGGGCGGGACCGGTTTTGAAGTGGAAGCAGGACGAACCAGAAGAGAAATATATATGAGATGTCTAACTTAAGAACTGTTCAAATTTGTCTGTCTTTGTAGTATGATGTCTTACATATTTGTCTGTCTAGTATTTCCCATTCATATCTCAGTGTTATGCCTTAAAATGAACTCTATCAAGGGTATTGAATTATACTTTATCATGAGGTGAAATAGTAAATATTTCTTCACAAATAATAATTCATTGTATATATTACTGTTGCAAAAATATACTCTGTAAAAAATTAGATTATAAATTAATTTTTTCCATTCATTTTTCTGCCAATATCAATGCATGTGTTAAGCTGTTTTTCTTTTTTTCTTTCTTCTTTTTCAGAGTGGTAATAGCTTCCATGTTTTTGACCAAGGCCACTTTGCTAAAGATGTTCTTCCAAAGTACTTTAAGCATAACAATATGGCTAGCTTTGTGAGACAGCTTAATATGTGTAAGTCTGATTTTATTTACTTATTAATTTTTAGCATTGGTTTATTGCATTTTTTTTTTAATAGTGTCTTCAGAGAACTGATGTAAACAATTTTTTTAAATATATCCTTATTAGTCGCTCACTGAGTGCAAGGGAAAAAAATAAAATGTAGTCTATAAGTTATTAAACAGTAAAACATTAACATTTAAGAAGTAAAGATATATTGAGCACAACTGGAGTGGTTTGGAGTAAACTACATTTTAAAGGCGCTATAACACAACAGGTAAGTAGTACTAACAGCAGCTAAAATGTATTTGGATTATCTCTCGGTAGTAGATCCCTTGTGAAAGGCGCGACACGACCGCTGTGGTATAGAAATTACATTTTCAATGTGATCGTCCAAATTTCTGCCTGACAACCTTGCACTATGTGCCTGTGATTTACTTCTTAAAATAATTCATCACAAAAGGAACCTTGAATGTTGCAGGGTTTTAGTGACCCGAACTTACTTTAAGGGACAGTAAGTAGTAGTGCAGGGTAATTTACAAACAGTCCTACTTTGATGGCGCCGATTACACTCATTCGCAAAGATTTCCACTCTCCCAGGAGCCGACGAGGCACTTGAAGTGTCACAAACAGTGCGAGAAGAGAGGACGCTGCCTGAAACTGCGAAGCTCTCAACCCCGCGGAGCAGCCCGACATTCCGCGCCTCCCAGCGTCCACTTTGTTCTCACACACATTGTTTACAGCTCGCCGCAGTTCAAAAGTAGAAAGACGCAAAGCTGTTTTCCTCATTTCTTCTACTATCAAGTACTACCAACTAAAAAAAAGTTATAATCTGGCAGTTTCCGCGACAGTCACGCGGACGAATAAATAAAACTTCTCTGTCAAAATGCGCCTGGCGGTGGACGGCTCAGCGCTGTAGTCCAGACAGGAGGGCTGGGAGAAGATGACGTGGAGTGCACTTCTATGGGATAGATTGCCATGTTTGTCTTTACTTTTTTTCAGTATCAGTAAAATTACTCACACAAATAATAACAATTCGTAATGACGATATAAAAATGGCGTCCACAAACAAAGTGATTAGTTCCTGTATTATAATATGTTCTGTGGTCATACGTAATTTCCGTTTCATACGTAATTTCCATATCGCGTGGTCATACGTAATTTCCGTTTCAAACGCGAAGAGAATTTTATATATATATATATATATATATATATATATATATATATATATATTGCTAGTTCCTCATTTAGAGGATGAAAAAGTGTATTTTGATTCTGTGGTTTAGATATCAAAGTGATTTTATAACTGTGTAGTTGTAACTACACTTTAGCAAATTGTAAGCTTATATGCCGATATGAAATGTGTACTATGTGACATTACTACATGACTGAAATGAAACACAGCCGCAAATGATAACATCTTTTCTCAAAAGCAGGGGGATTTAAAAATTTGATTCAGATTTAGAACTAAGGTAAGACATATCAAATTTACTAGACTTTGGCAGAACCGTTATTTGCTTTGTATACAGTGGTGTGAAGGTAAAAGTTGTCCTCACACGACATAGATGTCACCGACCAAGAAAGTGGGCTGGTACCGCAGATTAAGTTGGAAAGGGTATAGTGAAGCAAAACTTTTTTTTTTCCATAAATGCACCTCTGAATTCACAGGCTTATTTTCAAAAGTTTCAGCTTCATGCAGAGTGTTGGCACGCTCATTTTCCTTAAAAGGAAATAAAATACAAGTTCTTTATAGATCCAGTGAGAACTCTCAGCTTATAGGTCAGTAAGGCATTCAAGCAGGAAGTAAAAGGACAGCCAATGTTGCAACAATGTTTGATTTTAGCTCAGAAAATAAAAAGTTCAATATGGATGGTTTTACACTGCAAAAACTTTATAGGTTTATAGGGTGCTTATTGTCACGTTTACAGAGTACAGTGAACTTCTTAATTGAATGTGTGTTAATCACACATGCAATATGTTTTATGTTACTGCAGAGCAAGTATTTTATGCTGATATTTAAATTATTTTAACAAAAAGGCTTATAAAAACTTGTTCTAAAACTTATGTATTTATGCACTGATATAAACCTATTTTGCAGTGTTTTGATTTAATGATGACTAATAATAAGTAACAGTAAACATTTAGCACATTTGTATTATAAAAATATCACATGTGAAATATTATTTCATGAAGTCTAAATCACAGTATAAATTGTATTTATGGGATAAGTATATTGTCTCATGCCTATCAGATTAATAAATCTTTCTGTAGTGAATTCATATTTGAATTGATTTCCTGTATAAAATCTTGTTTTTATTTTTGGTTGTCCCCTCTAAAACTGGATAAACAGAATGAGAAACTGCCAAAGCTGTTGTGATTCCGAGCCAAATGCCATACATAGTTTATTTACTGACAATTTATTATTTTCATTTAAGTGACTAACCACATATGTTTCCAGCTTTATTATTAGGTGTAAAATAATTTTAAGTTTTTTTCCCCCTTAGGCTTGTTATCAAGTGAAAATCTGGCATTCTAGCAAATGATTAAAAGTGATTTCTGTGGCAAAATAAGAATCTGTTACTCATTCCTTAAAGTTGTATTATATGGAAGTGTGGTGGTGTGACCTGAGCTACTTCATGCTTATTGTAAACTGGGCTTGGCTTCTTCTAAAACAAATTGGGAAATTAATTGCTAATGGTAGTATGACATGATTTGTATTTAAAGGTTCAGGTTTTATAATAGTTTAAATTCCTCCAGAAGATCTGAAATCAACACATACTGTTAAATCCATTTTTCCCCCTCAATATGTAAACAGATGGCTTCCGAAAAGTGGTCCATATTGAACAAGGTGGATTAGTAAAGCCAGAAAAGGATGACACAGAATTTCAGCATCCATATTTTGTCAGGGGCCAAGAGCATCTTCTAGAGAATATAAAGAGAAAAGTCACCAATGTAAGTTCTCAAAAAGTCAATGTATAATCTGTTAATGGCACATGTTAATAATGATGATAATATGAAGACATTTACTCTAAATGCTCAATATGTTTTTGTTTTTAGTTAAATTTGTTTGGAGTGTGGATGTGTGTGCTTATTGTGTTTTTAATTTGTAAGTATGGAGCAAAATTAAGCACAAAGCATTATTGTGCTGTCTTTTGTACTGTGTTAATTGACTTTTTAAAAGGAGATTTTCTTTTTAATATTTTGAAGTAAACTTCAAGAATTTTGAAAGATTCAGGATTTAGTACTCATAAATAAAAGCTTCAAAATGTTTTGGCCTGAGGTACATTTACAAAGCTACATTAATAAGAAATTTTGAGAAGATGCAGCAAATTCTGAAAGAGAAAAAAATGGGATGGACTTTTGGTATTGAGATGGCTAAGATGCCACAAGATAGCAATACAGTACCAAGCTAACCCTTTCACTGTTTTGGAAGCAAGAACAGTCAAAGAACGTAAAGTTTTGAGAACAGTACAGGGAAACAAAATACATAGAAGGACAAGCATATTTCTCTGAATTTTTCACTGTAAAGAAGTTGAAATCCTCCCCATTACTTCATTATTATTAACTCCCCATAACTTCATATCATTAATGAAATACTAAAGTACTTAGAGAATACAGAGCAGGATGTAATATAAAGGAAAGAATCAAATTATATTTACTAAAGAATATGTAGGGAAATTGTTACTATTTTATTTAATAGTGTGTAATTTGTTTTTGAAATAATTTCTTACAGGAGAAATTTAAGACTGGAAGCTAGCAATTGTTTCTTTATAGTGCATCTCAACAAAAAAAACTGAATATCGTGAAAAAGCTTGTTTGTTTTCATAATTTATTTCAAAAAGGTAAACCTTCACATACGATGTATTCATTACACTTAAAGTTAAATCTTTCAAGTCTTTTTCTGTTTTAATGTTTGATTTTTTTGAGATGCATCTGTACTATACTAATTACATATTTTGAAATTGTCAAGCTTAAATGAGATTTAAAGTTTGGAAATTTTACATTTTCATTGACATATTCTAGTTAAGTGGGTTAATTTTCAATTGTTTTTTTCTAGGTGTCAAACATAAAGCATGAAGATGTTAAGGTGCGGCAGGATGATATCAGTAAAATATTGACTGATGTTCATCTTTTAAGAGGGAAACAAGAAAGTATGGATTCCAAGCTTATAGCTATGAAACAGTAAGGGCTACCAAATTATTGGTATCTTTTTATTCTATAATGAAAATTATTCAGCTATACTTAAAAAAAATATAGTTGATATTAAGAAAAAATCCAATATTTTTTTTCATTGTAATAAGCTTTGTTTAAAAAAAAAAAAAAAAACCTTTAACATCCTAGTAAAATGTAAATTTAAGTTTATAAGGCCATTAAAACCGTACTTGTAATATTCTGCTGGCATAGAGTTACCACCGCAGTGGATAATCATACTACTCAACACTCTACTACCCTACAGGAGGAAACTCAGGTACATGTCTTAAGATCATTTCATATTACTTTACTAGCGATTATCAGCCATAGGATAATGTTAGTGAGTCTGAGGCTGTCATGGCCTGTACCCATACCCACCAGTCGCATAATCTTACTACCCAGTGATTCACTCTAACAAGTGGCCGACTTGTCTCAACAAAATCCAGCTAGTTTGATTTTTGTCTCAAGTTGCTGTAGCAGGCTGTCTGTGCTCAGGAGTGGACGCCCAGTGGTCATACACCCAGATGTATAGTGCATGTAGTGCTGGGCGGTATGACCAGAATTGTATATCATGGTATTTTTCAAAATTATGCTGGTTTCACGGTATTGGACGGTATTTTTTTCCCATGCATGAGTGGATGTTAACCACATTTTCCACTGCAATTACGGGCTAAGAATAACCTATTCCACTGTCATGAGAATTGTACATTGTACAAAAAAACATTTTAATGTGCACACAGGTATTAATATTAATGCATGGCTCCATAAAGTGATAGTTTTCAAGGGGGTGGCACTAATGAAGAGAAGGAATCACATTGCATGACAGATGTAGTCAAAACATCTTTTTATTGAACAAAGTTAAACTAAACTTAAACTAAAATTTTTAACATATTTTCAACCACCCAAAGAGGTATTTAGACTTCGTAAAATATCCAGAGGTGCTTGTCAAAAGTTGTTTTGCACTGAACATGTCTTAGAAAAGGAATAAAGAGTAAATATTTTTTGTAAACCAACTCTACTTTGTTAATGTTAACAATCTCTGTCCACTAACACGTTAAAGTGACTTTTTAAACAACTTTACCATCATTAAACTGCATAATATTTAAACTAATAATAACAGTATAATAAATACTAGTGCAACTTCCAGTAATAATACTATTACTTCCAAGACTTCAAAGCCCAGGTGCATTACACAGTATTCACCAAGATTAAAATAAAATAAAACAAGTGCAACTTGGTGATGACATCTTTACCAACTGAACCATCATTAAGGCAAACTACATTAATATGGACCTTGCTTCAAGCTAAGCTATATACATAAATAATAAAACAGCAACTTGCATTTATAATGCTATTTGTGGTATAGCCCTACGGAAGCGTATTAGGGCCACAGTGAAGAAAAAAAATATGTCGAGATTAAAGTCGACATTTCCACTTTATTCTCATAGTTTATTTTGTCATTAAAGTAGAATGTCGTAAACTAAACTTCATCCTAAAATCAATGTTTAATTTACTAGATTTTCTCAAACCCTGTTATAAGTTAATGTAGCACATTAAATGCTAATGCTTTGTGTTGTTTCCTGACCCAGTTGTTAAATCGCTACGCGCTTCTTAAACTGACTTCCTCCGCACTAAGAGGAGGTGCCGGCAGCGATCGCCGCACAGAATACATTCACTTCATGATATTCCTGCTCTCTGAAAATGTAGAATGCGAAGATAAATTTTCATGATGAAATGCATTAAAGCAGGTATTAAACATGCACGGTAGTGCTGCTCCCTCGCAGTAAGGCATCCCCGGGGGTACGTTCAGTGTAGAGAACTTTATGGCAGTTGTGACAAGGCTCCAAAAAAATGGATGTATGAATGGGTATCGCACAGGTTTAACTTTAAATATTGTGTAAATTTTGGGTTTGTGATCTGGTGGTCAGAGACACAAACACAGAATTCAATGGATGTTCTTCTGAGCGGGCTTTCTTTATTGTATGTGTGCTGTCTGTCTGATGTACCAAATCCCCAGTTCCTAACTTTCCTTTTTCTTTCTCCACATAACCAATCACCATATGATAAACGTCTTTGTGAAATTAAACCTAGTTATAAACTTAGACCATGGAGTGTTCAGAACTTTAAAAAAAATCTTCGTTATACATGTTTAATTATGCCATCCATTCAGGGTTGCGCCCATCCCAGTAAGCATTGTGTGCAAGGCAGGAGCAAATCCTGAACAGGGCGCCAGCACATCGCAGGGTGAATACGAGCAACACATACACTAGCAGGGTCAATATAGCATAATAAAACCCCACATCCTACATGACTTTGGGAAAAAAAATAAAGCACGCCGAGTAAACCCACCAGAAAAACATGCAAATTCAAGGCAGGGAACACCCAGGACCCTCTTGCAGCGAGGCAGCAGTACAACCTCTACGCCACCGTGCCCCCACATGTTTAATACATGCTTTAATGCATTTCATCATGAAAATGATACCAAGTATTTATCTTACCATTCTAAATGTTCAGGGAGCAGGGATATCATGAAATGTGTTCTGTGTGCTGCCAGTGCCTCCTCTTAGTGCAAGAGGAAGTCAGTTTAAGAAGCACGTAGCGATTAACATGGCTCTGGGAACACTTAACACAAAGCATTTAATGTGCTACATAACTTATGACGGGGTTTGAGAAAATCTAGTAAACTAAATTATTCTTTTTAAGATGAAGTTTAGTTTAAGATGTTTTACATTAATGAAAAATTACGAGAATAAAGTCAATGTCGACTTTATTCTTGTCATAAACGTCGAGATTAAAGTGGAAATGCCGAGAATAAATTCAACATGTCATCACACTATTACACAGTGTCCAGGTACATGACACAGTATTGGGGAAAAAAAAAATAAAACAAGTACAGCTTGGCTTGCAGTATTATCCAGTAGTATAGAAACAGTATTTACACATTTGAACATAATGGTCCACATCCGACCTTTTTAATACCAAAGTATCTACAGACAACAGACACGGCTCCTTTTTTCAGCAAAGGTTCTTCTGTGTCATCATGTTCAACTTTATCGTCTGCCACAGCTTCAGTTTCCGATTGTTTGCTGTCAATTTTCACCGATGAGTACCTCCACTAATGCATGTACTCCGTTGCATTCATGTTTAGTGGTGCAGGAGTGAAAAAGGTCCCCCCTTAAACAGTTTCCTGCTGCGCCACGTTCTGAACATTGTTTAGGCTATTTAAACCAGTGTTGCGGTATAAGAATAATCCATAACTTAACAAAGATAAAAAACGGATTTTGGTATGAACCGGTATACCACCCAGCACTAAGTGCATGTAATGAAACAAAAGCAAGTAAGGAACAATGGGTGTTTTGGATCTTGATATCAAAAGAGAGGCTTGTCTGTCTGAAGTCTTGTGTTTTATGTACCACGACAGAATTGTTCAAATGTATACCTATTTTTAGAAAGAAGTTTTGAATCTTATTTTTTGGCTAATGTGACCATCGTAGAATTTGTTAAAATGATATATACACACACAAAGAAAATAAATGTTTGTATGTCTTGAATTTAGGTTAGTTGCAACTGAGTACAATGGCTTAGTCTCCATATCACTATAAACTGTTCAACAGCAGCAAAGGGAGTACTTCGTAATTTCGTTTGCCCACTCATCTTCCTTGTTTTTCTGTATCCTACAATGTAGTTGTTTTATGTTTATTTTTTTGTTAGTGTTCTGCCTCAAAAATTTTATTTTGCATGTGGACTGCAGTAGGTGGCACCTCCTATCATAATGGGAAAGAGCTTTTTTTTACACATAAGCAAACAATCAGGAAACTTGTAAATAGAGGTTTGATAGATCATTTTCCTGTGAAACCCATTAGTACTGGTGTGGGAAATGTTTTGGGATATTTTATTATTAGGGTACTTACTCTAGGGTGACTTACCCTTCTTGTCTAAGCTTCTTGAGTTTCCATGGTAAATGTTCAATAAAATAAAATTCTTAAACCACCTTGTTCCAGTTTTGTATTGTGGGGAACTGGAGCCTATCCTGGAATTATCCAGACAAGATGCCAGTCCTTCATAGGAGCACCTGACCAAAAAACTCACATGGAACCAGTTTAGAAGATCTAAACGTAACATACACTTTGGGTCTGTTGGACAAAACAAAATTACTCAAGGGAAAAGGCCATACAGGTTTAAATGTTGCTTATCCTTTTTGTCTTGTGTTGTTTAACTCTTGCAATGACCAAATAACTCTGTCCTTTTTCGTGTTTTTTTTTTTGGTCTCCCTCAAAACAGTCCTATAACTTTTTTGTTTTTACATTTTATTTTTTCTGCTTTTTCTTTCATCAGATTATAAATGTACTTTTTGGCTTTACTCACAATTATTTTGTAAATGTGAGTTGTACTTTAATACAAAGTCACAAATGAATTTTTAATTATAGTATCGTCAGTATTTGCTAAGTCAGTGATGTTTTATTTGTAGTATGTTTTAAAGAGCAAATTACTCACTGACCTAAATAAAGAAAAATTGCTTCACAGTGATGTCTTGGTTCCACAGCTGTTGTGTGTAAGTTGCTGTATATGGCTGCAGAGTAGGCAGGCAGGCTGTAAACCATCTGTTTTTCCGAACTGATAAAGTTTCAGTGTTTCCTACAACTGCCATTTGCACTGTAGCTAACAGTGTTAAGCTTGTTCGAAATCTCAAAAGTATCTAACAGTATGAATATTTCAGATATTGGCTTTTTTTTTTTTTCTTCCCCCAGCATTTAGAAAAGCAAGATTATAAACAAAGGTTTTTGCTGTTTTCTCTCCTATAAGATAACTTTGTTAGTGAATGTTAATGTAATTCCATCATTTTAAGAGCTTTGCATGAATTTCCATTGTCTGACCACTTATAGTAAAAACATTAATCTTATTAAAACCAGTCTGTGCAGGAAAATCTGTTTCTCCTTAAACCACATAACGTTGTATTCTGTCATAGACATCCATGCAGTGGATTAATGTCGATTGCTTTATAGGGACAGGTGCAGATAGTATGGAGGAGCCTAAAGCATTTCATGCTGTAATTCATCATTCAAAAGAGATGATGAAACAGTTTAAAATGATTATACTGTAGAATTATACCTTTCTTTGGGTTGCTTAGAGTTACATTGCTATTGAAGTACTGTACTACATTTATTTAATGATGTAAAATAAAAGCTTAATCAAGATGTACTGTATAGTAGTACTCTGAAATACATAAAAAATAACACATGGTTAGAAATTTTAATTGGTAAAACATTGACAGATTTTAAAAATTTTTTTATAGATCATTAAATAGCGTAATAGAGAAGAAAATTGTTTCCAGTTATGAGTAGGCTAGGCTGCCTTTGTGTTAATTGTCTCTGAACCTTTTGTTCGAACAATCTTCCTATGCTCTCAAGCAGATGTCGCTGAAATCCCTATATTGTTAATCTGTGTGTGTGTGTACACAGTATATAAACATTTACCAGCTGTGCTGCCAATCTAAGAGTGGTTGAATCTAAATAACCAACATAGACCTTAGTGTTAATGTTTGCAGTTCAGCATCCATTGTAAAGTGTTTTGTAATGCATCTAGTAAAATCCAGTGCATTTTTCATTCCAACAAGTGGCGTATCACAAACAGTCGTACTAATAAATGCATTACTATAAATGTTTGTGTTGTACCATCTATTGGAATAACAAATGCAATGAATGTCTTTGTGTTATGCCATCTAGTATGGGATTTTATCAAAGAATTCTATTGCGCAGTCTTTGGAATGATAGAAACATTACAAATGGACAAACACACAGACCCTCATCTTTATATTAAGGTAAATGTATGTTTATGTGTGTAGTTGTTTATGTATAAGTGTATTATATATGGTGTGAGGCTTTTGAACTCTTTTGAGACCTTCCGCAACAGGGCAATGTGCCGAAATGCGATTGACACGTCTTTCAAGGGCTGCTTGTCCATCACCAAGGCAACTGTGGGTTCTCCACGTTCGCAGCACCTCACCGGTTTGCAGCGTCACGGAGGCAACAGCAAGCTCACCATCTCTGTGCGCAATACGTCTGTCACCTGATGGGTGGTGCAGGAAATGTTATAACTTGGCCATTGACCTGGCCCTAGCCCTGCCTATTTGCTGTGTTCTATGTGTAATAATAATAATTCTTTGTATTTATATAGCGCTTTCTCACTACTCAAAGTGCCCAGCAATTGCAGGTTAAGGGTCTTGCTCAAGGGCCCAACAGAGCAGAGTCCCTTTTGGCATTTAGGGGATTCAAACCGGCAACCTTCCGATTGCCAGTGCAGAACCCTAGCCTCAGAGCCACCACTCCGCCTAGTAGTGTAGTAGAGTGGTAGCTCCCGCTGCAGTAAATAACCTTGCTGTTCCTGTTTTGAGTTGAATAAAGCTGATTTTCCTGAAATCCTTAGACTCAGCCTTGTCTTTTGGGTGCAAGGCAGCAACTCACGCATTATAATGTCATGTATGTATCAAGGCTCAGCTCAGGAGAGTAAAATTTAGTATTTGATGTTTAAAACATGCTGAAGCCTTTGTGGACATTTAAAATTAACAACCAAAATGTACCTGCCAATTTCTTTTTTTTTTTTGTATAGCACAATTCCCAATTGCATAGAGACAGAACATTGTGCTCTTCTGTCGTTTTTCCTGTCTGTCTGCCTTTCTTATGTAAATGATTAAATCTAAGCATTCAGTTTTGAAACTGATGTCAGCTACCCTATGGCCCTGTAATCATTTAAGTTCTAAGTTTGTAAAGTGCATCTTTCGTACAGCTACCAAAATATTGGTTATTTGATTCCTTTTTAAATTGTTCATCTGCTAAATTTCAGTTTCAAAGTAATAAAAGTTAAAAATGTAAACTTTTAGTAGCAAATCCTGTTTTACAGTGCATGTCATATTTGCTTCCTGTTGCATGCAAAAGTAATGAAACTGATATTTGACAGACCTCTTGAGGCAGTGGTGTGTTAAAAAATTTATAGCCATCTTTAAAGACTGCTGAAGCTTTTAAAATGAGTTAGCTGTAGCATTTGATCCCCCCCTTCCGTTTCCCATTTTGGAACAACCTCAAACTCCCATTTATAAATAACGCCGTTAAAAACACTTCTTTTGTCACCTTTATTACATGCTACAAACACCATATTGAAAAGGGGAAAAAAATCAATCTGTTTATCTTCTTTTGCATCTAAACCTTTAATCCTTTGAGTAATGTTTCAGATTTCTATATCCTTTCTTCTATCTTAACAGTCTCTGAGACTGGAGCTTTTCTAGCAGTAGCGTCTATAGTTTATAGTCTCGCTCTGGCATGTCTACGAGGATGCTGCATTTTACTGGCCAGAAAAGTACAGAGTAAAACTAGTTAACATCCAGAAGGTGTGTCGTTTTAGATTTGAGAGTGGGAGTTTTAGTTTGAGTTATTCCTTTAAACTAGATACGCCTGAACCTTTCTGTTTGCTGCTGTTAATTTTACCACTTATATAAAACTCCATTCATCTCTGTGGGAAATTTTCTAATTTGATGATTGCTATCAAGGGATTTGAAGATCTCTCATAGGCTACAACCAGCCACTAGAGTACTCTAATCTGGTCTGTGGTCATCCTACGCAAATGATGAATCGAGGAGATTTCATGTCACTAACTTGTGTGTTGACAGCACCGCAATAGAGCAGCTGTCTGTGATTGTGAGATTTTCTAATGGAAATGCTTATTATTGGGGAGAGCCGCTTTGTTTTCTTCCCATACATTTGTGTGTGACTGGCAGAATAACTTATAATGAAGTGATCCATAGTACTTTGGCGGGCTGGGGGGGGGGGGGGAGATTTGTGGCAAATTTTGTGGGGAAAATGAGACACCATGGATTTAAAGATAAAGCTTTTAAACTTCAGCCCTGCTTAAGGAAATGCAATGGGCATGGGTGCACATTCCACAAAGACAGTGACTTGTGGTGGGTGCAGGATTTGATCCTCTGATAAAATGTCAGTGCTAACATGCCTTCCAGGCTTGGAAATAAAGGATGACCATTGTTTTAAAAACATTGATGATGAAATCTCTAATTTAGTGACTGACTAATGCATAATTTGTTTGGTCCGAACAAATCCTTAAGTCCACATCTGCGTGTAACAATGTTCCATACTTGGTACACTTTCATGTTTTCATTTGTTTGTTTTCACTCACTCACAGGCCACTTTATTATGTTCACCTGTTCATCCGCTTGTTAATGTAAATCTCAAATGAGCCAATCGCATGTCAGCAGCTCAGTGCTTTTAGGCATGTAGACATTGTCAAGATAAACTGCATTAAATTCAAACCAAGCATCAAAACCAGGAAGAAAGGTCATTTTAGTAACTTTGAATGTGGCAAGTTTTGTGGTGCTAGTTGGGCTGCTCGGAGTACTTCAGATACTGCTGATCTACTGGGATTTTCATATTTTCATGCAGAACCATCTCTGGGGTTTACATAAAATGGCCCAAGAAGGGAAAATATTCAGTGAGTGGCAGACTGGTTCAAGCTGATAGAAAGACAACAATAACTCAAATATAACTTGCTGTTCTGCATACCTTGGTTAGAACGTCTCTGAATGCTGTTCTGCACATTTCTTGTGCTTTTTTCTTTATTTTCTACAGAGCAGCAATAATATTAGCAAATTCTGAATACTGATATGTATAAAGAAACCGAGAATATTGTGATTCTGAACAATAATGAATTGAAAAAAAATTAGGTAGGAACTTCAGTACAGATGTTCTTGTGTTCACAAAGCTTTTTTTGTTTTGCCTTTTGCAAGTACAATATGACCTATGCACTGAGAGAGAGATTTTTGCAACTTTTTATAATACAGTTTAAATATGTACATGAAAGGAACAGATTACAGAGCAACTTTATTCTCCATGCAAAATGATCCAAAAGTCTATTTGTGAATTTCGTTTACTGCAGTTTTTAATATTGCATATTATTCTCATCATTGTGGTTAATCATATTTTACCCTAAATTATAAATTGAAGCTTATGCTGTTAACATTCTGGTATTTAAGTCTAAAGAAACAAATCATGATTTCTGTTGTGTTTCACACAGTGAGAATGAAGCATTGTGGAGAGAGGTTGCTAGCCTTAGACAGAAGCACGCTCAACAACAGAAAGTTGTCAATAAGGTAAGGTTGTGCTGTACTTGCACATTTTGGAGTAAATGTTTTCTTTTTAAGAAGACCAAGCTAGCATTGTTGAGGAAAAGACAAAGTAAAACCTGGTTCTTCTGTAAACCTGTTGCATATAATACCTGAGCCAGCAGACTATTCTGTTTTTTATCTGTCATGTTTAATTCAGCTCAACAAAAGACATTTGTAGCTGCCTATTCTAGTGTTTGCAAGATTGTAACAGTTGCAAATTTGGAGTGTTACTAATCAGACAGGCAAATTAAAGTGAAAATATTAAGCTCTTATTTAGGGGATGCATTAAATATGTTGCACAAAAATCCATTAGGAATTTTTAACATGAAAAATTGCTATCTGTGCACCTGATGCATTCAGAGCTATCTCTGTTAGTGGCACAGAATACAATGATTCTGTGTCCATTAGAAGAATGTAGCTTTCTGTGACTATCCACTATTTGGAGAGGAGTGTGCATTTCATGAGCAATGTTCAGTGATGTATTGTGTATAGTTAATACTTTCCTAATAGGTCAGCTATATTGCTTGACTTGCATCTAAGTAAATATATTTGGTTAGCTGTGATTTTGTGTGTAAATATTAATTAATCAATCAGAATCAGAATCAGAATCAGAATCAGCTTTATTGGCCAAGTATATGTACACATACAAGGAATTGGACTCCGGTTTTACCTAGTATTGTCCCTGATGCTGTGAGATTGACTTAAGTGTTCATGAGAGTGATGGCCTGAGGAAAGAAACTGTTCACATGTCTGGTAGTTTTGGCGTACAGTGCTCTGTAGCGCCTACCAGAGGGAAGAAGTTGAAAAAGGTTGTAACCAGGGTGTGATGGGTCTGCAATGATGTTTTCTGCCCGTTTCCTGACTCGAGATCTGTATAAGTCTTGAATGGAGGGCAGATCAACACCAATGATTTTTTCTGCAATCCTGACTGTCCGTTGAAGTCTGTTCCTGTCCTGTTTTGTGGCTGAGCCAAACCAGACTGTGATAGATGAACAGAGAACAGACTGGATTACTGCAGAGTAAAATTGGATGAGCAGCTCCTGAGGCAGGTTGAACTTTCTGAGCTGGCGCAGGAAGTACAACCTCTGCTGGGCCTTTTTAACAATTGTGTTTATGTTTAGTTCCCACTTTAGGTCCTGGGAAATTGTGGATCCCAGAAACCTAAAGTTTTCCACAGCGGACACAATGCTGTTGAGTAGTGTGAGAGGGGGCAGCACTGGGGGGCTCCTCCTGAAGTCCACTGTCATCTCCACAGTTTTAAGCTTGTTCAGCTCCAGGTTGTTTTGACCGCACCAGAGGGCCAGCTGTTCGACCTCTCGTCTGTATACAGACTCATCACTGTCCTTGATGAGGCCAATGACTGTCATATCATCTGCGAACTTCAGGATTTTAACAGACGGGTCTCTTGAGGTGCAGTCATTTGTGTAGAGGGAGAAGAGCAGAGGAGAGAGGACACATCCCTGGGGGGCGCCAGTGCTGACTGTTCGTGTGCTGGATGTGATTTTTCCCAGTCTCACTTGCTGCTTCCTATCTGTCAGGAAGTTTTTGATCCACTGGGAGATGGGAGCTGGTACAGTGAGCCAAGTGAGTTTGGTGTGGAGGACTTCTGGAATGATAGTGTTGAACGCCGAGCTGAAGTCCACAAACAGGATCCTAGCATATGTCCCTGGAGAGTCGAGATGTTGCAGGATGTAGTGCAGTCCCATGTTGATTGCATCATCCACTGACCTGTTTGCTCGGTAAGCAAACTGTAGGGGGTCAAGCAGGGGGTCTGTAATGTCCTTCAGGTAGGTCAACACCAGTCTTTCAAAGGATTTCATGACCACAGACGTCAGGGCGACTGGCCTGTAGTCATTTAACCCTGCAATGGAGGTTTTCTTTGGAACCGGGATAATTGTGGAACGTTTAAGGCAGGAGGGAACTTCACATAGCTCCAGGGATCTGTTGAAGATCTGTGTAAATATGGGGGCCAGCTGATCAGCACAGACTTTAAGACAGGAGGGTGACACACCATCTGGACCTGGTGCCTTCCTGATCTTCTGTCTCCTGAAGAGCTGACTCACGTCCCCTTCACAGATCCTGAGTGCAGGTATGGTGTCAGTGGGGAGGGGCAGGGGCTTGGTAGTGAGTGCTGGGACTGTATTTAGATTGGCGTGGGTGAGAGGTGTGAAAGAGGGATTATCAAACCTGCAGTAGAACAAATTCAGCTCGTTGGCTAGTTGATGGTTCTCTTCAGTATGGGGGGATGGTTTCCTGTAGTTGGTGATGTCTTTCAAACCTCTCCACACTGATGCAGGGTCGTTGGCTGTAAACCTATTTTCCAGCTTTTCAGTGTAGCACCTCTTTGCTACTCTGATCTCCTTTGTCAATGTGTTTCTGGCTTGATTATACAGGATTCTGTCCCCACTTCTGTAGGCCTTCTCCTTAGCCTTACGAAGCTGCCTGAGTTTTGTAGTAAACCAGGGTTTGTTGTTGTTGTATGTGCGAAAAGTTTTCATGGGCACACACATATCCTCACAAAAACTGACGTAGGATGTCACAGTGTCAGTAAGCTCATCCAGGTCTGTCGCTGCAGACTCAAAAACACTCCAATCAGTACAGTCAAAGCAGGCTTGTAGTTCCAGCTTTGCCTCGTTGGTCCATCTCTTCACCGTTTTCACCACAGGCTTTGCAGATCTTAAGTTCTGCCTGTAAGTCGGGAGAAGATGAACCAAACAGTGGTCAGAGAGTCCCAGGGCAGCACGAGGGACAGAGCGATAAGCATCCTTTAATGTAGTGTAGCAGTGGTCCAGTGTGTTTTTGTCCCTGGTAGGACACTTAATATGCTGACTGAATTTTGGCAGTTCTTGCCTGAGGTTTGCTCTGTTAAAATCACCAAGAACAATGAGCAGGGAGTCCGGGTGTTTGTGCTCCATGTTAGTTATCTGGTCAGCCAGGTGTTGTAATGCTTCACTAACACAGGCCTGAGGTGGGATGTAAACACCAACCAGAATAAACGAGGAAAACTCCCGCGGTGAATAGAACGGTTTACAGTCAATGAAAAAAGACTCTAAGTGAGGGCTGCATGTTTTGATTAGTACTGTGACATCTGTACACCAACCTTCGTTTATGTAGAAACAGATTCCGCCTCCTTTCGTTTTCCCCGAGAGCTCCATGACGCGGTCCGCACGGAGAAGTTGGAAGCTCGGCAGGTATAATGCGCTATCGGGGATGTGCTCACCAAGCCAGGTTTCAGTGAAGCACAGGACAGCAGATCTGGAAAAGTCCGTGTTTATTCTGTTTAACAGAAGCAGTTCGTCCATCTTGTTGGCCAAAGAGCGGACGTTCGCCAGGTGAATTGAAGGGAGCGCAGTTCGAAATCCCCGGTGGCGCAGTTTAACAAGCGCTCCGGCTCGCTTCCCTCGTCGGCGTCTCCTTCTAATTCCGTAAAGGGCAGCTGCTCCTCCGACTAAAAGTTCTGTAAAGTATTCCGTCTGAGTGAAAGACGGTGAAAAAATTTCACCAGCGAATTGACCGATGTGTAAGAGTTCCTCTCTGCTGTATGTGATCAGAGGTGGACAGCTTATCACGGAACAAACAAACAAAAACAGAGAAAGCACCAAGGAACGAGGCACCGAGGCTGCCATCTGCGGCGCCATGATGGAAGAAAATCAATAGCCTAATGTGTGTGTTTCAGAGTAAGCAATGGATATTTTTTTAAACCCTGTGCCTTTTGATTCTTAGCAAATTTAAGCTCCTTAACCCTCAGCCTTTTATTTACATTCTTGAAAGACATTTTTAATTCAGAACTCATTTTCTTTTTCACAGCTTCTACAGTTTCTTATTTCACTGGTACAGTCTAACAGAGTTTTGGGAGTGAAAAGAAAACTGTAAGTACTTTAGCTGTTCTATGTGGACATGTTTCAGTTCACTTTTTGTTCTAATTTAGCTTAGTAGAAATACTTTCATCCATTTCCCAACTGCTCAGCCTGTTCATGGTTGTGAAAAGTGGTTGACAAATTGTAGTATTTTTTAATCTGTTTATGTAGTGTGGTGCTCTTAGGTGTTGATGTCGGATTTGTGTTGCTGAACCACTGTCCCCCTTAAATAATAATTATTTCATTGAAACTGTATACACATTACTGTGCAAAACTAGTTATCCAGACCATTACATTTTTGTTTATAAAAACAATACATAACATTAAAATAAACAAACATTAATGCGATGAATAGTAACAAGAATGTCCTGTGCCTTATTAAAGTTAATATTTGCTGTAACTGTTTTTTTGACTATGGTCACTTCTTCTTTTCCCATTCCCAAGACATAGCGTCAGTTATGCGTGATGTTTTTGCCAGTATGTCACTCTCCTAAAGGCCTTGCATGCAGTTATCATTCCATCTGTCCTGACCAGATCCTGACACCATTGGCTGATATGCACCCCAGAACATGACATGGCCTTTACAGAAGGCTGCAGTGAGACATTATTGTACATTTTGAACTCTTATGATACACTGGGAGTAGTCTGTGCTCTACATATGTCTGCTATTGTCACTTTTGCTTGTTGCCTTTCAGCAAGATTTTTTTTTTCTGCAGCAGCTCATGTAAGTCTATTTGTTTAAAACCTTAATGGTTTTAATATTTGTCAAAGGTTGTTGGCTTAACTATTTCCACATTTCTCCGCAAGGCCTCCCTAAATTTGTTAAGCAGCACCACTTGCATACCTGGTTTGGATAATCACTTCCTCACAAATCTAAATCTAAAATATTGGGGTCAAAAAAAAAACTTTTCTTATTTGCCATATTGACCCAGCAGAATGATACCAACCATGCTTGGTCAAGTTTTGTTTGAACACAGCAAACAGCAGGCCCATTGGACAGTTTTTTTTTATTTCGACACTAGTAGGGAACACAATTTTGTGTATGACAGCCATACTCTGATTCTTGTCAGTTTTTTATATGTAAATGTTTGCTTGTGTTATATTATAACTACCATAAAAATAGAACTCAAACTAATGAGATTTTACGAAGAAAAAAAAGTTCTATCCATTGTTGAGTTGTCTAACTACTACAGCATCTGTAACAGATACTGAAACAGTTCAAATCAGTGTTGAAATGACCAAGATACTAATGAACTGTAGGGAGGCACCTACAGATCTCTCCATCAGCTCTTTCAACTTAAAGTATGAAATATTTTCCACAGCACTATCCAAATAAGAAAGCTTCATTGTTAATCCACCTTGTTAATAATAAAAGGAGGTCTGTGTGTCTTTCTGGTTCTCATTCCGATAGATGGCACATCACAAAACACTACCACTGCTTTTAAAAATCCCATACCAAATGGCATATTAATAGAGACATGTGCATTACAGGATGTACTGCAAACACTAATCCTGATGTCTGTATTGACTGCTTCTATTTCAACACGTCTTAGATGGGTAGCACAGCTAGTTTTTGATAAAGCTAGTAATTACTTTTATTGTAAAATTAGTCTAATAACGTTTATGTAGTTACATTTACAAATCTCTATCTCCTAAGACATTGAGTTCATGATGTTACCAGCTGTGTATTTTTATACCCTAATTACACTGTTTAGTCATAAAAACTGCAGCTACTAAGTGTTTTTTGTATATAGTGAACTTTAAATGTATACATTATTTTTGATGTGGTTCCCTTGAACTTGGAAATAACCTGTTTTAGTGACGGAAGACTGTCAAAAATAACTCAGGTAATTATTTCTCATGAGCATCATTATGTTTTTTGTGTTTTTAGAAGTCTTATCATCATGTACAGTATGCAGTTATGCTGTATATGATTTTTTTTTTTTTTGCTCTTATGCTAGCTAAATAGAAGTGACTGTAATCTTAAAAGTTGAAAGCCCTTCTATGTGATAAGTATCACTGAAGTATCTACTTTATGTTATGACTGTAGTAGTAGGGTGTTGTACCATGTTAGCCATTATGGATGTAGTGAGAGTTTAAGCAAAATTACACCTTTTATTGGCTAACTAGAAAGATTACAATATGCAGGCTTTAGAGGGAACTCGGGCCCCTTCTTCAGGCAAGATGTAATCATGTTATGACAGAAAAGTGTATAGTTTAATGATCTCTGGAGTCTTCTACAAACACCATCACCTAGGAATTGGGTATCAACTGAAAACAAGTACAGTACTGAGTTGTATTGTCTCCCCAGATATAAGTATTTTTTCCAGTATCATATTTTTATTTGTCCTTCTAAATATTAATCCAATGTTAAATTGCAGTATTCATAAATGTACGTTTTCTATGCTTTTTTTCCTATTTTTGATATGCATTATAGTTACATCTAAATAACTGGATCACACATAATAATTTTAGAAAATAAAAACTTGGCTAATCAGAAATTAATCAGTTTTTTTTTTTGCCTTGGATTTTAAGAATGTGTAATGAGGTGCTTGTAACTGAGAATATGTTCTCAAATTTGTGAATGTCTAATTATATTATGAATTGTCTTTTGTAGACTTATGTTTATACCAAGAACTGTGCACTGCACAAATACACTTGACTTGAGCTTTCCTAGTTTTCATCGTCTTTCTCTGTATGTTTAGCGTTCGTTTGCTCAGAGGTTGATGCGCTTGCTGTTTCATGAGCAGCTCCTCTTTTCTCCGCCCTAACTGCCCACTTCTTCTCTTCTTTCGTCTGCATCTTTTTGCATTAAAACTGATTAAGTCAGTGTTTGCGTTGCAATTACCTAGTACATTTTCTTTAATTTTTCACTTAAGCTGGCATTTGAGTCTTCAACCTGCCTCAAGAATGATTTAAGATATGAAAAGGTAGGGGAAGTGATGACGAAGGTGATAGGGATGAGGACGGCGTCTACACACAGGTGCCGCCCTGCTGGCCACTGCCAAGAGTTGATTCTACAATAAAATAAAAGTAAAAAGAGGAATAACCTTGGAGGTCAATCATCACTCCAAAAGCGGATCGTAGATGTCATGTAGTATATGTGTAGCAAGTTTCAGGTCAATAGTTCAAACAGTTTGTTAGCTACAGGGGATTTAAAATCCTGGACAGACAAACGGACAGCCACGGTAGTGTATTATATATGAAGATATGTTTGAATATGTATTGCTTGAATTTGAGATCATTTTTTTTGAAAAGAAATTGATGCCAATATGATGGAACTAGAATTTGGATGGACATATTATTGCCATTACACCAGAACAAAGTACACTAGTGTTCTACTGTTGTAGAAATCAAATTCTTGAAGGTTGTTATCTGTTACTGTTTGATTACATGAATTGAAGTCACTTTAGTATCTGCCTTAAGTTATCTTGCAGATCTCAAAAGTGAAAGTGTTTTCTATTAATAACTTATGGCTCAAATTTGTTGCTATGGATGCACAATACATGTTTTTATTTGTTCTTTTGCAGGCCTTTGATGTTGAATGACAGCAGCACAGCACATTCCTTGCCCAAATATAGCCGACAGTTTTCACTGGAGCACCTACAGGGATCATCTGCATTTAATGCAAGTTAAATTAAATATTCATACTTGGAATCTTAACACAATTAAAAATTAAGTGTTCAGTTTTATTTATTGTTGTATACATTAATTTTGCATTTTGTGGCTTGTATCCCATTCAGAACTTATGTTTCTTTTAAGATAAAATTACTCTTCTCTGTTCCTGATGTCGAGTTATAGGTAAATTTGAATTAGCTATCAAAACCTTAGCTGTTAACACTAGAATTACCAGAGTCTACGAAAAAACTCGTAGATCCGGCCCACCTTAAAACCGTTCTCACCTCTTGTCTTCTAAATGTGCTGATTAAGACAAGCAGCCAGCTATTCCATCCCCCACTGTCGCAGAACGTTCACTAAGTTTTCCCAGCTCATGCCTTGTTTGATTATCTGGGAGTGACTGAACTGCTGGAGTTTTACAGTGGAAATAATAGATTGTTATTTGGAACACACAATTGTTATTTGGAACACACGCATTTCATTTGTGTTCCGTTTCTATAGTAATCTGTGTAAACACATTGTTAAAACAGACACTTTTTCATATTGTAGTAATAAATGTTACAAAATGTAGGCATAAACTATAGAATGTGTGAAGCCTGACGTCCAAACATCAAATAAACACTTTCACAAAAGGTTCAAGGATAATATAACACCTTCCGTGGCGTAACGCAAAGATTTGCAGAATCAGAGCACAGCAGCTTTGCCGTGCCTTGCCGAGTTCGATTCCCCACTGAGGAGGAAGTGTTTTTTTTTTTTTTTTTTTTTTTTCTTTGTAACCTCAAACGGACATAAAATTTATAAATTGGTATGCACTGTAAACATTAAGTTTAAAATGTCGATCGCGGTTATTTCTGTTGATTAATTCATGCTTTTTTTACTTAGAGTCAAAACAGGCTTATTCAGCTTCTGATCTGACTCTAACAGCGCCACAGTATAAATTCACACCCGATCTGACGCTGTTCGTTTTCAAATATTACATCGACGATATTTTCTGATTGGTACTATTCGCGCCATAAAATGATTTCATCAAAACGTCACATATATTTGTCTTTCTTTTTTTTAAATGTGCGATGATCACCGCCAGCATGTTGTAGCACACAGTAACTGGCCACCTGCATGTTCTTGCGCACACTGAATAAGCGCACTGAATAAGACCGCGCTATGTGCAATCATCAGATTCAAATGTTAACAGTTCACACACACGAAGGATCGTCTTTCTTACAATATATGTGAAAACATCATCACACTAATGCAATATTATTTGAAAACAAACAGTGTCAGATCGGGTGTGAATCTATGCTGGAACTGGAAATTCTCTGATGTGGAATCAGTTCTGTATGGTTGTGGGTGTGAGTGGTGGACATAACTGGGAATTATTGTGAATGTGCGTGGTGTTTTGAGATAATGAATAGAGCTGCAAATTACAGGTGCTTGTTCAGTGTAATAGGAACCATAGCACAGAGAGGTGTGTACACAGCAACAAGAACACATGTCGTAAATGTAGGAATGGCGCTCCTTGGGTGAGCTATAGCGCGTCTTTATGTGAAAACAGCAGTGTCAGATGGGGAGTGTCTGATGATTGCATATAGCACTGAAGTTACTGCTTTTTACTATGCTTTCCTCTGCCTGTCCTGGAATACAAAAGAAACCGCACACAGCAACATGTGGGGACTGGCAAGATTGGGGAAAAAAAAACACGCAGTCGTATGTGTCGTGATACACTGCAGAACTATAGCGCGTCTTTATGTGAAAACAGCAGTGTCAGATGGGGAGGGGAGGGAAGGATCCTGAACGCGACTGAGAGAATGAAAAGTGAATTAAAAAAAAAAAAAAAACAAAAACAAAGCTAACCTTTACAAATATCATAAATTACACCGGCTGTTACAGACTGAAATCAAATGTATCTTTTTATTCTAAAATAGTAAAAATAAGAGCAGTTCACTTCTCAAAAGGAAGTCGAGCAGGATCGAACTCATGACCTCTTGATTCCCAGTCAGCAACTGATACTGTTGCGCCACGGTGGCAGTCTTAGTAAATGAGTGTCAATGTCGCACACTAAGGCGGCTTTTTTTTCCGGCAGTTATATTTTTGAATAAAAGTGCACTTGTTCTGTTATATTTGTACCTTTGGTGAAAGTGTTTCTTTGATATTTGGACATCAGGCTTCATACATTATATAGTTTATGCCTACATTTTGTCATTTACTACTAGAATATGAAAAAAGTTTCTGTTTTAAAAAAGTGTTTACACAGATTACTGTAGAAAAAGAACACGCATGAAATGCGTGTGTTCCAAATAATGATCTATTATTTCCACTCTAAAACTCCACTTCACTCCCAGATAATCAATCAAGGCATGAGCTGGGAGAAGTTCGTCCATGTTCTAAGTCGGTGGGGGGATGGAATAGCCGACTGCTTGCAGCTTGTCTTTATCTACACATTTAGAAGACAAAAGACGATGGCGGAGAGGTGCGAACGGATTTAAGAAACGATTTAAGATGGGACGAATCTACGAGTTTTTCATAGGTTCTGGTAATTCTAGTGTTAAATTTATTCTGATGTAACCCACATCCTTAGTGTTTAGATCATGATTTCTTATTTCTTAATATCATTACCAGTGCATATGTAAAACTGTTCTTATTTTCATGTATTATTAGAAGTACATGCTCCTTTTGGCTATTTTATAGATTTCACAAACTTCAGCCCATTTTTAGGGATTTCTATAAATAAATAAATAAGGTACTGCAAAAATGCCTCTACTAATCATTTACTGATGGGCTTTTTTTGGTATTCATTACACTTATAAAACATCAGTAGATGGGATATTCATCTCTGTACTGGGTGGCATATTGACATGTTGGTAAAATGACTTATTAATGTGAAGGATTCACAGGCCTCATACTGAATATGTGATATCAAGAGAAATGTGTCTCAGTTGAACCCCCTCAGACCAGTACAAAGTGCTGTTTTGTTAGTAGGTCACTTTGCAGAGATGAATGAACACTTTACTGATGCTTTGTAAGTGTAATGAAGACCCAAACAGGTGTATATTAAGGTCTTGTTACATAACAGAAAATGAGTAATCAGTGTCTTTTAGCAGTACCTAAGCTAAAGTGTTACCATAATTTTTTCTTTCTTTCCTAACATGACAACTTTGAAAATTCTGATGACAGGGCTTAGCTGTGCCATGCATTTGTAAATAACAACTTATGCTTCAGTCTGCCTCTATTAATGGACAGATTTTATGCAACAGTGGTGTTTCATGCTGTAGTTATTTGGGAGGGTGACATCAGTTCAGTGGATGCCTTACTAGAGACAGTGGCAGGAAAGAAGATGCTAGCAGAACTGGAGACCATTATGACTACTGCTCCACATTTTCACCCTAATGTGAATGTTTAGTCACCAGTTCTTTCCACCACTGTTTGCTAAGAGATGCTACTGGGGCTTTCATCCCCAATCCCTCCACACATATTTGACTAATCTATGCTCCCATCATGTCATTCTTCAGACTAGCCAGCCACATTGGCGTAGAGACAATATTTCTTTAGGAATGCTAAACGTAAACTGGGTACGATGTGTGTGTGTATGTATAGTTATGGGTCCCATGCTAATGTTATAGTTTATAGTTTTTTTATTTGTGTTTTTTTAACTGTTGTTCACTATTATTTATGTTCTGTATTGGTGCTTTTTCATTGTACTTACTTTATTTTATCTTTGTGTTCATGTATCTAATATATCCATTACATAACAACAAAACTAAGACAATACCATACCCAGCGTCTAAAGGACAGTGGGCACGTTGTAGAAGAAATCAAAGCTTTCTGAAATGCTCTTTGAAAACAAAACACCCTAAAAATGAAAATTCATAATTTGTGATAAGTTGTGTTAAAATTCAAACCAGACATTTTGTTAACCACCACTGCTGATTTAGAAGACCAGAGATTTTTTTTGGAGGAATGTAGACAGCAGTTCTGAGGTATAAGTAGTAGAATTGCTTGTTGCTTCAAACGCCTGTATATTTGAACGCAGGGCTGTGCTTTTGTTGACACAGACATTGTGGCAGTACAGGCATTGTTCCAATCAAAATTTCTGGGTCTGTACCCTGTACTTTATGAGACTTTCTAATAATGAGAGAAGATAAAACTGCCAAAAAATTTTAATTTGAAAGAATAACCAAGACATAAGCTGTATTCTGTAGATGGCAGCTAACATAAGGATAAGGTTTACAATCAAAAGTTTTTTACTTCGTCTAAAAACTCATCAACACAACTTCAGATTTAAAGGGTCAAAACTGTCCTGCATCTTTTTTTTTGCAGAGACAAGACTCAGAAGGTTGTAGATAGTAAATGAAATATATTTCTAAATGAGACCAAAGCTTACAGTCATTTTGCTTAGTGACAACATGTAATTGTAAAAAGTAAAAGTGCCAAAAAGCCTTAGGTGTACTCCTGACATTATTGTTATTATTAGTATTATTATTGAATTATAAAGTCTAGGTACATATTGTAGTCAGTTAGAATCCAGCATAAAGTTTACTCCAACCTGTGATATTCCTATGCTCTTTTTTACTGTGCTGATCTCCAATCCCATTCTGTTTTGTGGGGTGTTTACTTCTCCACAACCTGAAATCTGCACTTTGGACTCCAACATCACTTACTCCTCAGGCAAGACGACTGATGACGTTTTTGTGCATCTTTTTATATATACACGTTTAAAAAAAAAATTGCCATTTGTAACATTTATGTCACATATGCAGTACGATACGTACATTCATAATCTCTCTTTTATCTCTTTAATTCTAGGCCTCTTCTCAGCAGTATACAGGAACAGATTTATATTCTTCAGATTCTCCTGTAAATTCAGGCCCCATAATCTCAGATGTAACAGACGTTGCACAGTCAAGCCCCTCTTCATCCTCAAATGTTAGCACAGATGAAATGTAAGTTTTTATTTTATTACCGGAATTGAGAAATGAAACTTCTGAATCATATATAATAAATGAATTGGTTAATGAAAACAGATGGAATATTCACAGACTTGTACACAGAATTTGCATTGATATTCAGTTATTAACTCATTAACAAAATTCTAAAATATATATATAGGATTATATTACCAAACAGGTTCCTAAATTGACGTTTAGGGTATTTGTTTAAAAAAAAAAAAAAAAAAAATATTCAGTATATTATTTTGATTTTTTCATCTGTCTGCATGTATTAGCAAAGCAAACAAATAAAACTAATATAAAATAGTTTATTACTTTATTAATACACAGTACAATAATGTTTGGATACTGCATGCATTTTAGTTGATTGATACTCAAGTTTTGCTGATTTGTGGGTTAGCATTTCTGGGATTGGATGGTTGTAACTTTTATATATGTGATTCTCATAATTGTGAAATAGATGTACCAATACCAAGTAAATGGAGTGATTGAAGCCCACGTAATCAATAATTAAACAATTGTGTCCACAGAACCTCCCAACCAGTACAGATAAAAGAGGAACCTGCTAGTCCGGTTCAGACTCCACAAATAGAAGAAGCCAGCCCGGTAAATGTTTCTGTAGAAGATCCTCTCTCACCCACCACCTTTATTGACTCGATACTTCAAGAAAATGTGCCCAGCGAGTCTGCTGCTGGTACCAGTGCAACAGTGACTGAAACGGACTCGGAAGAGAAATGCCTTAGTGTGGTATGTCTAGATAAGTAAGTATGCTGGAATCTTTTTATTGTCTTTTATATCAATTTCATATTTAATGTGCCACTCCTTCCCATCCACTGGAGAGGACACTCATTTCAACAGGTGACCCTTTGTCGTTGAAATGCTGTTCTGTTTACAAAATGAAGACTGGACAGCTAACATTGAGCTAAACCTATTTAAAAAGAATCTGTCACTTTTTTCGTCACTGTGCCCATTTGTGCTATCCACTAGAAGGGACATTTCTTTCCCCAGCTGGAGCAGAGCCCCCTGTCTGCTGCTTAGAAAATGAACACTAGACAGCTAAAATAAAATGCATTTTCAACTGTTGCTGGTTCATTTCAAAGAAGAGGAAAAGAAGACCAAATTATACTAGATGGTCCTCTGACACTGAAATTTAGTGTCATTAGAGCCTGCATAAAATGCACTGTTCTTAATGACTGTACATAGTGTGAAAGTTAGGACGTTCAGTTACCCAAATCATCTAGACAGACACAAAAGTACAACGAAAAGGTGCACAGCACAGACAGAAACAATTAGGCACACATTCATGGAGGCTGGAAAGGTAAGAGACTGAAAGATTCATATTTTACACATTTGATTATTGGCTCCTAATTTTCTTTCAGGGGCCACTGGCTCCTCGAGGTGAATTTTTGTCTGAAGCCCTGCCCAACAATTTAACTGAATTTAGTTGAAATGAAAGTAAGAGTAACCTGCAGATTGCATTCATTGAAAAGAATGAATTTGTCTAAAATGGATAGTTGGTAAAGAAAAAAGCTGTCTTTTGAACTTTGAAACAGGGAAGTATGTAGCACAGCTATTAATTTGCCTTCCTCCCCATCTGTTATTTGACTGATCTTCACATCACAGGTAAGCTTATTGATCATCTTCTTTGGCTAGCATTGCCTGCTATTATTCTTGCTTATTATTTCCAGTCCAGAATATTCTCCTTGTAGCACAGCTTGAGCTTTTCAATTTGAACTGAGAAAATGATTCAAAACAATTCTTTTAAAACTGAGTCACGCTCTTCTTTTAGAAGAGCATGATTTCTGCAATACAATTTAAAGTTTCAGCTGTAAAGCAAGGTGTTAAACAATACATAATGGACTTGTCCCAGTTCCTTGTCTTTTTTTATATCTTGCAGTTTGACTCATTCTTCACAGATGTCAGAAGTCACTTGTGTTGTCCCAAGTCCTTCCTCTTCTTCGCTCTGTCCCAGAGCACAGCAAGGGTTAGCATTTCTGATAACCTGTTGCCCCCAGATCACTTAATACTGTGCTAGAAACTAACAGCTTTCCTGAAATTTCTTTAATATTTGTGTTTTTACCCATCTTTCCCCAAAAATAGTAATTACCGCTAGCCGTTTTAAACTTAATAAATTTGTGTGAATTTTACAATGTCCAGTTATTTCTAAAGTACAAAATCTGAAATAATGGTAAACAATAGGATTTTTGCCAGTGCATTAGCACAATTAAATGCAGAAAAAGATGTCACAGTTTTTATTATCTGGGGACAGGCAGTCTTTATAATATTTGACTGTTAGTTCTTAATTTACTTATATCATGGGTACTAAATGAATCAAACAAAAGGGGTTTTAACTGAAAATTTGTCATTTAAATTTCTCTCTTCTCAATACCAGTTACTGTTTGCTGTTTGAAGCCATTGCATGTGCATGTGGTATTTTTTCTTATGCCAAATTGAAGTGATGGTACTGAAGTTTTGGGGTTTTTTTTCTCTTTTATGCAACTTTTTTGAGTACAGGCTTCACACCTAATAAATCTTCAAATTATAAAGTTTTTTTTTTTTCATCATTCATTTTACTCCTCAAAACTGTTTTAATTGTGGTATTACCAATAGATGATTATTTTCATTTAGCTGCTAGTGTTAGTTTTTCTTCCTCCTTAGCATAATGTGAATACAAAATATTCAAAATCTTAAGCTTCTAGTGTTGACATCTGTTTATTTTAATAAAAAAATAAATAAAGAGATGATATGAAATACTCGATAACATGCTGGCGCATCTGCCAATTCATTCATCAAAGCCACTTCATTTTAAGGTTGTAGTAAGTTATAGCCAAACACAGAATTATGGGTGCAAGGGAAGAACCAAGAAAGATGTGGGCATTAGTCTATCACAGGGCGCACTTTACCCATGCATACCTGCCTGACTCTGTCTTGAAGCTGCCAAAAAATAAATAAAAGCTGTGGACTGGTTATTGATTTCATAGCCAGCATCCTTCAGACCTGCCTAGTAAAGCCCATAAAAGAAGAGCAATTCAAAAATATAGACTTTTATACTTGGATCTTAATATGGATACCGTACACCAGTTAGCAATGCATTGATTGTTTATGACCATCTTCTCACCATTGTTTGGCCTGGTGTCAGTTTTTGTGTGAGGTGTCTGGGAGCCCAGTCAACAATTTAGAGTTTTAAGAAATCATTTCATGAAAAATGTGGACCTGAATGCACTTGCGTTGTTTCAGTTTTCTCCTGAAATATTGTGATGTAAGAAGACAAATCAGTGTCTAAAGTTTACAGTGCAGTATTTCTGTCACCATAATTCACCAATCTGTTTGAGATCTTTGATAGGACCCACTGTTTTTTGGCCACAGGATTTCTGTCTCCTTTCTCATCTTTTAACTGAGCTCTAATGTTCTTTTTTTTATTTTTTAAATCAACTTTTAATTTTTTTTGACTGATTTATTCAAATCCACATGGATTTCCTTATGAAAATATGTAATCTGTTTTTAACAGGCTAAATTAGTTGGTCTTCTGATGGATATAAAATCCATTTTTGCACTCTCTGTGGTTTTCTTTAGGGGCTGCCTTTGTCTATTCCATGACGTCGTTTTGTTGTTTGCACATCATGCTTGGCCTAATGCGGTGTTATTGTATTTATAAAATGTAGTCCTAAAGAAAGTGGCACTTCACTGTAGGAGTTGTGTTTTCCTACTTTAAGAGCCATTGTGACAATGCGGGTTCTGTTCCAATGCTCCCATCTTCCTTTTGGGAGCTCTTGAACCCAACACCGTTGGTAATGTAACCGAATGAGCTGGACAGTGAGGACACAACGAAGTAAGGGGATGGTACAAAATGTTGCATGAGCTTTTATTAAAAAGAACAAAACCAAAAACAGTGTTCAAAATAAATAGTGCAGTGCTCCAAGCATAATTAAATAAATAACCCATTAAAAACAAGTGAAATGTGGAGGTTAAGATCCCATAAATAAATCCAGTTAAAACGAGGTTAAAAACAATGGCTGGAAGCAGTCTCTTAAAACAAAACCCAGTGCCTTCTTTCTACCTGGTGGCTTCCCTGCTTCTCCCTTCCGGGCCTTGCATCAGGCGAGTCGCCTTACCTGCAGCTGACTACTTCTACTGGTCTAGAAGCTTCTGATCCCTGGCTTCGTTTAGTTTCACCAGCCTGAGACTTGGGATCCCCAGCAACCAGGGCGCTCACACTGGGGCTTCCACTTCCCATGCCTCTGACTTCCGCTGCCTTCCGTGGCAAGCCAACCTTCTTTTGGTCACTCCTGCTCCTCTAAAGCGCTCAGCAGGAGCGACCACTACTTTCTGCACCTCTGAGGGCCGGCCAAACACTCTTCAGAGGCTCATCTCCCAGCTGCCTGTGAATACTGTGAGCCGGCGCTCAATTGCTCGCTTACGCACGCACACACACCGGCTTTCAGCTTTCCGCTTACTCTTATTCCTCCACTAACCTCGGTTCTTTTCAGATTTTTTTTCCCCCCTCCATACTCGCGCCCCTACTATATATAATGGGGATGTGGCACAGGTGTGGCGATTAGCAGCTCCCAGCATCAATTATGGATACGGACGATTCCTTACCTGTGCACAGAAGCGAGGAAACACCCGCAACACATCGCATCCGAGTACCTGTCCGGCCACACTACCACGCCCCCTTCTATAAGCCGCGAGTATGGGGATTATTTATTTGAAAAGCTGGCCTTCTCATCTGAGCTGTGGACCCACTATACTACAGCCATTTGCTAGTTACGTTAGAGTACGTTAACGCAATGTACTCTATTGAATGTGCAGTGCCGTACATTTAAAGTGTACTGAAGGCAAAGTAAAGCATCTTTAAGTATGGAAACGACTGAAGTTTGACAAGAAAAGCTACGTTTAGAGAAGACATTTTTTCCAGTTTTTTTGCCTTTTATTCTATATGTGGAGCAACTTTTTTTTCTTCTTGTGTGGACTGTTTTCATTTAATCTTTTAAAAGAAACTTTTGGAATGAGATTTCTTTTGGCATGCATTTGACCTGTTTGATCCTACCTTATTTACCAGCAACTACACCTACCATCTACCTGAATTTAGTCTTGCATATAAAAATACGGAGAGTTCCAAATGCTTTTTAAAAGGTATTACCAGTTGTGTCTGACTTGTGTTTTCCATGATACAGATTAAGATGCAACATGCAGTTTTTAGCTTCTAAGACCACCTTTTTGGTGGGTGTCTTGCTGTTGTCACTTTCATTTGCACCAAACAAGGTGAAATTGATTCACAGTCGCTTATGCTTCCTTATCTGGACAGACTGACACCCTTGAAGGTTAACTGACTTGGTGTTAAACTGTGAGGATAAAGTGTTCCCTGAATTTTGTTGAGCTGTGTGTGTGTGTGTGTGTGTGTGTGTGTGTGTGTGTATAAATAAATATATATATATAATGAATGAGATGTGGTTAACAAAATGCCTATTTTTATAGTTTACAAAATACTTCATTAATCCCAAGGTGAAATTCACATACTCCAGCAGCAGCATATTGATAAAAAAACAATATTAATTAAAGAGTGATAAAAATGCAGTGCAAGTTAAAAAGTGCAAGGTGGAGAGTGCGAGACAGGTATAACAGTCAATAACTTTGTATAATGTTAACGTTTACCCCCCCAGTGGAATTGAAGATCGCATAGTGTGGGGGAGGAACGATCTCCTCAGTCTGTCAGTGGAGCAGGACAGTGACAGCAGTCTGTCGCTGAAGCTGCTCCTCTGTCTGGAGATGATCCTGTTCAGTGGATGCAGTGGATTCCCCATGATTGACAGGAGCCTGCTGAGCGCCCGTCGCTCTGCCACAGATGTCAAACTGTCCAGCTGCGTGCCTACAATAGAGCCTGCCTTCCTCACCAGTTTGTCCAGGCGTGAGGTGTCCCTCTTCTTTATGCTGCCTCCCCAGCACACCACCGCGTAGGAGAGGGCGCTCGCCACAACTGTCTGATAGAATATCTACAGCATCTTATTGCAGATGTTGAAAGACACCAGCCTTCTAAGGAAGTATAATCGGCTCTGTCCTCTCTTGCACAGAGCATCAGTATTGGCAGTCCAGTCCAGTTTATCATCCAACTGCACTCCCAGGTATTTATAGGTCTGTACCCTCTGCACACAGTCACCCCTGACGATCATGGGGTCCATGAGGGGCCTGGGCCTCCTAAAATCCACCAACAGCTCTTTGGTTTTGCTGGTGTTCAGGTGTAGGTGGTTTGAGTCGCACCATTTAACAAAGTCCTTGATTAGGTTCCTATACTCCTCCTCCTGCCCACTCCTGATGCAGTCCACGACAGCAGTGTCATCAGCGAACTTTTGCACGTGGCAGGACTCCAAGTTGTATTGGAAGTCCGATGTATATAGGCTGAACAGGACTGGAGAAAGTACAGTACCTTGCGGTGCTCCTGTGCTACTGACCACAATGTCAGACCTGCAGTTACCGAGATGCACATAAGCTGTCTGCTCAACGAATGTATGGCACTGACTGATCAGCTCCTGTGCACTCGCAAATAGCACTGGGAAACGACTGTTGCCGGTTGTGGCGGTTTAAGGGTTAAGAGGAGTAAAACGGAAAACACAAGAACACTCAGCTGGGGATGCATCACAGTCATTCAGCAGCAAGGAGAAATGAATAACACTGTAGCAGTCCGGTGCTGCTAAGATTCACACCTTCGAGAAGACGGCGATTTATTTATTTTTATAGTGGAGATTTCAGGGACGCACCCTTCCTTGACCCGACCCTCACACACTTAGAGACAAAAACAAAGCAAACCGGTAATCAAACAGCAAATAAAGAATGTAATGAAAACAAATGAAATAAATGAAAACAACGATACCATCCCTGTTCCTTTTACGGCGATACACATTAAATACAACAAAGCACAAACAAAACACACACAGTAAATCATGAAAAACGGCAGTGGATACAATGTAATGATGAAAATAGATAGTCCAGAGATCCGCACGTTGAATGGGAATGTAAAGATAGTCCTACTGCTAGTTCCTGAAATGGTGAAGACAGGTGGACGGGTTCAGGAGTGCTCCTTTCTTTGCAGGATGGCCATGAATCCACTTACAGTCCTCATGTACACAGGCAGACGGCAGACAATCCAGACGCCAACCACGAAACGATCCAGGACAAAACGAATAAGTACAGGTAACCCAACAGAAAGCAGACACCAGGCGCCCTTTTTAAAAGCTGCGCTGACATCCTTTGACCCCAGCACCCTCAACAGTAGACCAATCAGAGCCACTGCTGGGAGTTGCAGTTTCAAATTCTATTGGCTACTTTCACCATCCCAAGCGGCGTTTTCCTCTACATTTGCTTCCTGTTCTCTCTACATTGCAGTATTGTCACGATAAAAGCCATAAAAATTGCGGAGGATATTTGCGGTTTCTGCTGACAATTATTAGATAGGTTTAGATAAGTTCTAAGGGATAAAAAAATGTATGTATGTATGTGTAAAGTTGTGTGACCTTGACAAATATAGTTATAATCAAAGTTATCTTTTTCAGTATTGCACACCTTTGCTCACAAACATTTATTTTCACAGAAACAGTTGCTTCTCATTTATTATGTTAACATGTTTACAATTTAGTTTTCATATTCATAGCAGCCCTTCAGATTCACAACTGAAATAACGCTTCATTAATTGTGGGGTTTTCATCTAGAAAGTGTGACAGTTATTTTCGTAACAGCTGGCTGGTGGCAAAGCTTGTTCAGCAAAGCTTCCATTGTCCAGTGGTTGAATACTTCTACAGACAGAGTGTAACCTTTTTTTCTTAAGACTTTATCATATGTCTACATAATTTTTTTAAAAAGTAATTTTATTTCATAGTACTAGAACACAGAAGTTCCGTACAAAATTTGTTCAGTAAAATAAAAGAATTGTTGAAGGGTCTAAATGCTTATCTGAGTGCCTCATTGTTGTTTTTCTTTAAGTGTCTGGTGTAAATTCTTTGCTTTTCTTTAACTGTTGCAAAAAACGAATGCTTTTCTAAATTATCCAAATCTGCCTTCAATTTTCAGTTTTAAGAGTTTTGTTAACATTTTGTTATTTTGAAATGTGATACCTGTCTATGACTTCACTGATTGTTTTTCTCCTTAGTGGGGTCTAACAGCTTGAGCATTAGACTTTATACTACAAGGTTATCTGTTCAATCCCCACCTCAGACTAGTGTGCTGTCACTTAGCCAGCTTATGCTCCAGTTGTGTAAACCATCAGCACCGTTCTAACAAAGACAAATGCAGTCTCATTTCATGTCTTCTCATTTTTAAGGGGTGAATTGAGTGACCATTTAGAAACTATTGATTCCAATTTGGATAGCCTTCAAGCAATGCTGACGGGACAGTCTATCAGCTTTGATTCCTCACAGATCTTTGATGTAAGTACCCACACACGACGGCTTTAAGTATTCTAGTATTTTTCAAACATTAATAAAATTAGATTTAAGTAATAGTATTTAAAATGATGTTCCATTTTTGTGTTTGACTAACAGGAATCAAATGAGAGCTTTAAATAATATAAAATTAAGATCGAAATTTACAAGTTGGTTCCATCTGTTCCATAGCCGGAAAAATCCAAAGTAGTAATTGGATCAGTGCGCTGGTTTCCTTCCACAGTTTGAAGGCCACGATTCAAATTCTTATTATTATTCACCCCTTTATTTTGTAAGCTTCATTTGATCTGTTACAGTCTGTCAAGGAGACTATTCTAGCAACAGCAAGGACGGGCCATGCCAGTGTGAGGACCTTAGCAACACCAGAGATCCTCAAAGTAGACCACCTTCTCTGGATTGAAAGGAACCAGTTGAGGTGATTTGGCTGTGTAGTCAGTTTGCTCCCAGGTAGTTCTCACAGGGGGTTGTACATAGCATGGTGCTGCCCACTGATAAGGGGCAGACCCAGGAGCACTTTTCTTTTGATAAGACAGTTTCTGGGAATAGGGAGGCTATAATGATAGGATCAGGTCAGTTGTGTTGCTACTGTGACCCTCGCCATGAAGATAATGAGGATTCAGAAATTTCTTTTTTTCCTTTGTACATACAGTTAAACTTGACAGCTTACAAAAGTGTCTCCTTTTAGAGAGAAAAACAGTCCTCAGAAGTGCTTTACCAAACAGAAAGCACAGGAGTGTAATAACAAACTTGCAGCTCAAAAAACAATATTAAGGCCACTCCATGTTGGTCCTGCTGATCCTGGTAACTTGGCATTAAATCAGACGTGGGTCAGTCTCCATCACCTATTATAGAAATCAGTTCAAATGGGAACTGAGAACACCAGTTTAATTTGTTTGATAGAAATTTTCTTTTACTGTATTATTTACTGTTGATATATTTTAGTTTTGTTTGACTGTAAAAGTAACTGGGACACATTTTTATTTAGTCATCGATTAATCAAATACATCTGATTATTATTATTATTCCCCCCCCCCCCCCCCCCTCCACAGATTTTCGGCTCGTCCTTATCTCCTCCTGACTTCAATCTCCCAGATCTCGACACCAGTCTTGCAAGCGTGAGTGTTGCCCTGTTGAAGTACTTTTACCATTGATAATGCTTTTCTCCAGCGCATCACTTTGCTTTACATGTTCTTTATGACTTTCAAAAACCATTTAAAAAAAATGAATTATTGCCTCGTTTCAGATTCATGATTTGTTATCGCAGGACCAAAAATCAATGGAGTCAAATTCAAATACCACCGACACAGGTAGGCATTTGTTTATTAATGTCCCCTCCATTCCACAGTTCCAGAAATGTGTGGATTACAGTCTGACCTGCAGGTAATATGTGAGGACTCCTAGTTCTTTGCTTGGACTTCCTGAAACTAAACCTGAGAAAATGTCATCTCCTTCTTCTATGTACACATATAAAATCCAACGTCTGTCTGTCTGCTTTTTTTTTTTTTTTGTTCTTTATTTCGCCTTATACAATTTCTTGTATTAGGAATTTGTTCGTTTTCGCATACCCCTTGGGATCAGGGCACAGGGTCAGCCATTGTACAGTGCCCCTGGAGCAATTACAGGTTAAGGGTCTTGCTCAAGGGCCCAGCAGAGTAGGATCTCTTTTTGGCAGTGACGGGGATTCGAACCGGCAACCTCCTGGATACCAGCACAGATCCTTAGCCTTAGAGCCACCACTCCGCTTTTCACAAGTGAACTACGTAATGGAAATTTAGATCATTTTTTTTCTATAATTTGGTTGAACATTCCGGTTGATTTTGCGACCTCTCTCATCGCCAAGTATCATAGTTCGGTTGCGGTACTGATTTATTTGCACGAATCTGAGAGAGACTGAACAGGCCGAGGGGGGCAGGGCCCTCCTCACTCACACTCCTGCCTCGGGGCGTATCTTACATCCACTTAGCTAGCAAATGAGCAAACTACTTAACGGATTTAGATCAGGTTTTTTTCTAGAATTTGCATGAACGTTCCGGTTGATTTTGCGACTTCTCTCATCGCGCTAGGTGTCATAGTTCGCTTGCAGGAGCGATCTATTCGTGCTAATCTGAGACACAGGCTGCAGGCCAAGGGCAGTGGGGAGTCGGTGTACCTCTGTGTTTTGGAGTGTACCTTGCCTCCGCTTAGCTAGTGAGACCTTTTTGTTTATTGATTTTTAAAGTTTGTCCTGTTTCACTACTACTCGTGCAGAGCCACAGAGGGAATGGAGAGTATTGTATAAAACTAAATAATTAAATGTGACAGAAATTGTCATTATTGCTTATTCATTTATATATTTTATTAATTCTTCATGCATTTATTTTAGCGAGACTACAACATGGATTTGAATATTTTGAATGAAAACTGTTATTTTCACCCATCACAAGTGAGTACTGTGTTGTTATTGGTGAATTGTCGGTAAAGTGTGCACAAGTCTTTGGCCTTTAAGTGCTACATTTATAGGCAGATGCCACATGTCAGACGCGGCCTCCAGAGGGGATTATGAATTCAGGCCTTCTTGAATGTAAATAGCTGCTTTGTGCAGTAATTCTGGATGCCCTTTTTTGCACTTGTGTCCACAATGAACATGCACAGTCACAACTCTGAGCATATGCTTTGCTTGTCTCGGGGAATCTTGTGGCTCATTGGGTTGTGCAAAGCTATAACTGTGCAAGACCCCCCCTCTACCAGCTAATCATATTACTCACAAAAGCCCACCCTCTCAACTTTGTCAGGTGTAAATGACAGTTTTCATTTCAAGTTGTGTTTCATGTTGAAATAAATAAATGAACAAATTGTTTAGTGACCGAAAGAACGAGATCGCGAATACAAGTGGCTGAAATGAGTTTCCTCCGCAGGGTGTCTGGGCTCTCCCTTAAAGATAGGGTGAGAAGCTCAGTCATCCGGGAGGGGCTCAGAGTAGAGCCGCCGCTCCTCCGCATCGAGAGGAGTCAGATGAGGTGGCTCGGGCATCTGATCAGGATGCCTCCTGGACGCCTCCCTGGTGAGGTGTTCCGGGCACGTCCAACCGGGCGGAGGCCCCGGGAAGACCCAGGACACGATGGAGGGACTATGTCTCACGGCTGGCCTGGGAACGCCTTGGGATTCTCCCGGAAGAGCTAGAAGAAGTGGCCGGGGAGAGGGAAGTCTGGGCATCTCTGCTCAAGCTGCTGCCCCCGCGACCCGACCTCGGATAAGCGGAAGAGGATGGATGGATGGACAAATCATGAAATTAGTCTGTACGGAAACATTTTTCATGGCACAATTGGATATTTATGCTTGCAAATCATTTTGCTTTTATGCATTTATTGCCACAATGCACAAACACATTTATTTATAATAACTTTGTTCATATTGTTCCTCCATAACTAATGACTAATTTAACTAGAGCATAAGCAGTTTCTTTGTAATTTATTATATTTAACTTCTAATTTTAATATTTTGGAAATCCTAATATGTCCCCCCTGCTGTTGCCTACAGGAAAGCAGTTGATCCAGTACACAGCGCAGCCCTTGTTTCTGCTGGACCCTAGCAGCACCGAGGCCAGCGGGGGAGACTTGCCTGTACTTTTTGAGCTAGAAGACGACTCTTACTTCAGTTCTGGCAATGATGCCGAGGATCCCACAGCTTCTCTCCTTTCAGAGACTTACCAGCCTAAAGCTAAAGACCCTGCATTGTCATAAACTTTCCAGTTTCCTCATGTGGCTTGTGCAACTCTCTCTTTATATGTAAAATTCAATCTTACATATTTGTTAGCACCCTTGAATGAATGTTTTCTTGACTTGGGATGATCTGGCTCTCCGCTGCTCTGACTTTTCTTTTAAGGTTTGCCAAATAAGGCATGTGACTTCAACTGAATGTCTTCCAAATGGTTGAAATATACTTGGGGCGCAAGTGACAGTTTCGTAAAGGATGCTGCTTCGTGGATTCGGTAGGTTGACTTCACCACTACATCGATGACATGAAATACTTGTTCTGAGATCCCGTCAGGTACTTTCTGTTGTGCTTAAATGGAGTATCTGTCTGTCGTCATAACTGAATACTCTACTGTGCATATAAAGCTCATTTTGACTTGTAAATGTTAATTTGTTGGGTGGGGGGAAGAAAAAAAATCTGACAGAGACATGCCTTGAGGAGCTTTACGACAAGATAAAAACGATACAAGTTGATAAAGCTCCTGATACAAGTTGATAAAGCTCCTGAAGAAACAGTTTCTTAAGCTACAACGTTTGTATTGTAGAAAAGATTTACTTCAAATATTCAATCCTCGACAGAATACCGGGTCTCAGACTTGACGTACGTGGCTCATCTGGGTTATGCTATTGTATGGCTTTGATATGGGAGGACCAAACAACTGCACTGCCCACCGTGTATTTAAAGTGAGACGCAGATTTTTGCTTTGCATTTGTTAAAGGCCAAATATTTGCAGTTTGAATTGCTCTCTTGGTTTCAGAATCCACCAAGTTACAAAACGTGACAGCATTGTTAAAAGGAAAAAAAGAGGTCATCTTTTTGCTGTAAATTCTAACTATTTTCTTAAGTAGTTAACAACATTTTTCATGATAAATAAGCAACCTTCATTACCTTTGAACATGTTGCTTCAATTGTTAATATGGATGACTATAGGGATTAATAAGGAGTTTGTAATCCAAAAGCTTTGTTTTTGAAATTTTCTCTGAAAAGAAATGCGTAGATTTCTTTCTATTGTATTTACAATTATTAGTCCGACTAGCTGAGCATCAGGGAACGTTCCTTCCCTGTAACCGTTGTAAAGATTAGACTAATGCCAGTTAGGTGCTGAAATTTTTTTGTTCGAATTGACCACAGCAGATTTCGGTGACAGGATCCAATTCTTTTGGTAACGTACGTGGGTTTTTGCACTGGCATCTCCTCTGTTTCTAGAAGGACTGTTACAATGCTGTGAGGTTGTCTTTGCACCAGTGCAAGGGATTAAAAGTCCGCTTAATGCTCTTCTCCAGTTCTCTTCTCCAGTTTTTTTTAAAAAGTTCAGTGGTTCCTTGTTAAAAGGAGGAATGGTTACATATATAGAACATGTAGAGTTCTCCACCAAGTAAGATGGATACGTACTCCTGACAGGCTGCGGCACCTTCACCTTTCAAAAACGCCCAGCAAGCCTCTCTGAACTGTGCAGCCCCTCCATGCACTTAAAGTATTGATTGTAAACTGATCCATTTGAACGTCAATGCCAAATCACTTTTAAAATAAATGTGCACTATTTTGGCATCTTAAAAGTAAAAACCTTTTTATATAAAAAGATTAGTAAAATTTTAGGATTTTTTTTTTTTTTAATTTCCTGCTGCAGCCTTTCAAACTCTCACTGCAGGAAATGGACCACGGCCAGCGGACGCCGTCTCCCTCCGGTCGTAGTGAGGTTTGTAGCTCCACTCCCTCCAGGTCTTGTAAATGGTGCTTTTACTCTCCATTGAGCTGTAGCCATGTGACCAGGGGGGCGGAGCCTACAGCGTGGAGCGCCCCCAGGTGTGTATTCACAGCCGCTACGTGGACAGGCACGCGGCCATCTTCATACCGTACGGGTGTGCGCGCAGACATCGGCGTGTGTCGTGGGAGTGAAGCCGTGTGTTTGAGTCAAATACAGAAGTTAAAAACCCGGCATGTTCTCGTTGGAGCGAGGGGCACAAATAATAACTTGTGTTATCAAAGCATCCACGGGAATTTAAGTTCTGCGTTGGCGATGCTACTCTGATAAGGGGGTTTTGTGGGTGGCGATTTTCAGTTGCCATTTTAAAGGCTGGTAGGTTTCTTCCCGTCTTTTCCATGTTAAATTGTTTTTCTTCATGTTGATAGGCGAATGGGATCACAGGCTGGCGTTGTGACATGAGCCACACGTTTATATTTGGCTTCTTTCTTTTTTTTTGTAAGCCATTTGAAACATGAACAGTCTTCTGGACTTTTGTTTCTTAGTACGTTTCCTTTTGATTGTAATGAATAATAAGCTATTTCATGACATGACAGTTGTTGAGACAATTTTAAAATTGTAATATCCATATCCTGGAAAAGGCTATAAACATAAAAAGTATGCAGAACAGTTTTTTCTTCTGGAATGTTTCTAAATAGCACCGAAAGCCTTTATTTTAGTTACATTTCACCTTGTGTATGTATATAAATATATATAATATATATATATATATATTTTTATAGAACTTAGAAAGTTGTCTTTGTCTATTCTGGAAAGTGAAACCAGCTGTGTGTATATGTATATATATATATATATATATATATATATATATATATATATATATATATATATATATACAGTGGAACCTCTAGATACGAGTTTAATTCGTTCCAGCACTGAGCTTGTATAGCGAATTTCTCGTATCTAGAACAAACTTCCCCATTGAAAATAATGGAAATCCAGTTAATCCGTTCCGCACCCCAAATATATTAACATAAAAATCAATTTTCCTAACAAATAACACTATTAAAGGTAGACTACAGTATATATAATTTATCAAATAACACTGGTAAATAACATAACTGATTATTAAAAGAATCAAAACAGGTGTCCAAAGTGCAGTAGAGCATTCAATAAATGTTTAAATAAATAATCCTTAAAACAGTTGTGAAGTGGAGGTTTAAAATACACAAGAATAACAATCCTTTAACACAAGGTTAAAACGTCAAAAGGATGCCGTCTTTAAAAAACAGATGACAATCCCCGGTGCTTCTTCTCTGTTAGCGTCTCACCTGCGGGCTCTGCAACAGGCGAGACACTCTTAATGCAGCTGACCTTCTCTACACCGTCCTGCTTCAGCTGTTTGGCTCGCCTGTTCAGCTACACGCGAGCCTGCTCGTCTCTCTCTTTCTCCTTTTACTTCTTCTCCCCCTTAGCCGGCTCGCGCTTCTCTGTATATGCGGGGAGGACATGGCAGCTGCAGCCCATCAGCCACAGGAACAATCATGGATGTGGGCAGTTTCCCACCTGTGCCCTTAAGTGAGAAACGCAGACACCGCAGATCGCGGCTCGCAACTGCTACCACGCCCCCTCGCTAAGCTGAGAGCTATACCCACAGCCTGGCTCGTGGCTCGTTACGCGAGCCAATGCTCGCATTTAGATCAGAAATTTTCGCTCATACTTTCCTCGTATTTTGAATTTCTCGTATACAGAGGTGATCGTATCTCGAGGTTCCACTGTATTATATAAATATAAGCTTCAAAGTTAAGTAAGTGTATGGGACAGATAACCTTTATATTTGATTCTTTGTCTTCTGTTATAAGGACAGGTGCGCAGATCTGCCATGTGCCGCGTTTTTCTACTAAAGGAGCGCTGAGGACTTCAGACTTGATCCGTGCGATCTCCATTCTCGAGACAGAAGCTCTTGTGGTGTGAATGCCATGAGAGACAGTGGGCTGGGGGGTCGCGATGCGGTGGTCCAATACACAATCACAAACATGCAGCGATTTCCCTTTGTGTTGTTCCTTATCATGTTTGTGCCATTTAAGGCAGCGGTGTCCATTGGTTTCACGTTTACATTAGACGGTTTTTCATTGATGCCTGTGATGGTGATGTTTTATTTAAATATGCTTTTTAATTTCAGTATTTGAAGTCTCTGTTCTTGGCTCCAGAATTCTGTTACTCAAAGCCTCTTCTGACTGGGGTCTTCGTGAAGACTTGGCGTGGTACAGTGGGCTTCATCCGCAGTGCTTAGAATCTCATCGCGCGATAGACGCCTTTACAGTTTATCTGTTCCTAGGACTCCCACCAGTCGCCCTTTTATGGTGGTTTGGAAATCCACTTGCGGTCCATCCCATATCTGACTCATACAACAATATAAAGACAAATCCTTCACATGAATGTTTTTTTGTTTTCTTTTATTTTACAGTTCGGGGGTCTGCCAGCAAAAGCGCCAATTTCAAACCGCACTCCTCATTGAGGACTCTGATTTTGAAAAGTGTCGTGTTGTCCTTTTGCTGCGCAGGACGTGGCACACGCAAGTGCAGGGGACGTTCATTCATAACATGCGAGAAGCCAGGCAGAGGGGGCATCGCGTGGATAGCCAAAGCTGCTGTTTAGAAACTTTTTGTATTCGAGTTGCACTTGAGCAAAACTGAAGCAATGTTGTGAACTGTATTTTCATGTTTGTTTCCAAAAAAAATGTTCATTTTAACATAAGACTTTAGTTTCGGTTTGTAAATAGTTCCCTATTTTTTTTATCTTGCAGCACCTTTTTTATATTTAGTCACTATTTCAGTGTCAGATTGATGTTCAGCTATTGAAGCCTTTCTCAGTTCTTTGTCCATAAATATATATATTTTTTTTGGCCAGCTGCTAATAAATAGTTGAACCCGAGGACAAATCAGATGGACTGTTAACACACACTTTTGGATTTAGCGCATTGCGGTGCTTTACTTAACTTTCCGACAGAAGCTCCCGTTAGCTGCTTACTAGCCATTGAAAGCGAGTTTGCTTCACAGCAATAAAAGACTCGGAAAGAGGGTTTAGAAGGCAACGTCTGGGGAGACGACGGTACACGAGAGAAGCTCGCCATCATTTACACGTTTGGTTTGGTATTGCAGTAACAGATGCATGTTAGGTTCAGCCGACTCCCAGAAATGCAATTTTTGTAATAAAATTTACATTGTAATAATTATAGTACTTTTTTCTTCCGAAGGTTCTCGTGTGTAAACGGACGTTGCATAATTTGCTTTTTCTTCTGTACCACCTATTTATGGTTTTAAAGGAAAGAAGCCTTGGTATTAAAATTGGGTGTTTATTAAACAAAACGTTTGACATTGTACTTACTGTATGTGCTGTGAAAATTTTCACTAAACAGTTTCACCATTATGATCTGTACATTCTTGTGTTATTTTTACTAAATGTAAATTAACTCTGCCTTTAAAATGGAAATAGGTTATGAATGTTATGTTAAACCTTGCAAATCTATCCATTATTTTAATCTGCTTAGTCCTCTCGAAGAATTTGGGGGGTTGGAGAAGATCCCAGCAGCATCAGGTACAAGGCAGGAATCAAACCTGTCTGAAACGTGACACGCAAAGGACCCTGCAGTGCACTAATTTACACCCCACTAGTGACGAGTGGCTGCTGATGAACACTGGCCGACTTCCACCCTTAAACACTTGATCGGTAAATTAGACAAATTCTCAAAGAATTATTATTTTTTGTTTGTTTCAGCACCTGCTTTTCTGTGCTTTATGGCAGTTTAGTTGAGGTGCTCCTTTACAGGAAGGATTACAGTACTTGAAGAATTGTCACTCTGCTGCCGCGCAGTCAAACTTTAAGAAAGACAGCGAAGTCAGGAATATTGACTGAGGAGAGGGAACGCGAGGACTCATCCTGTGTATGGAGAGGAGTGCATCTATGGCAGAAATGAAAAGACAAGGAGTTAAAGACCTTCTAGTCTGGTGGTCACTCCTTGTCCGAATGTGGATGGTGAGTGAGTTTGTGCTAATAAAGAATCTCTCAGTTGGAATTAAAAAGAGCAGATGAAGAAGAATTTACCTTCGCAGCATCCTAAAGAATTGGGCTTACTAGCTCAAGAGTGTCAGTTTTAGGTGTAAATGTGTTGAGCATGTTTGCCTTTTATCTGAATTGTGGTTTGTAATTATGACAAGAATTATTTTATATTGTACAAAATATATATATGATATACACATTCCACATGTTTTAGTGTAGTGGTCCTCAATCACAGTCCTGGAGGACCACAGTGGCTACGGGTTTTCATTCCAGCCAAGAACTCGGTCCTTGCTGATAATGATAGTTGGTGTTTAACGCTACGCCTTGTTAGCACTTTCATTCATCAAAGACAAATGTTAGTACTTTGTAGATCAGAGGTCCTCAATTACAGTCCTGGAGGTCTGCTATGGCTGCAGGTTTTCACTTTAACCAGTTTCTTAATTAGAACTCTTTTATTTACTACTAAAGCAATACGTTTTTTGGGCTTAATTTTAGTTCCCTTGCCCGTTACCATTCACAGCCCTTAATTGTTGCCTGTTTTCTTACCAGACATTAGTTAATAATGAGACGCTGATGACCAATAAACCAGCAGCTCTCCAGCTCACGTGCTTACCATGAAGTATCTGTGATAAAAATGTTTAGAAATGAATGAGAGGGGAATTGGAAGGACCATTAAGTTTAAATCTGTTCTGCTCCACAAAACAAATGGATGATATTCTCAGAGAAGGAAACTCTACAGTGCAATTCAAATTGCTGTTGGATGAATGTGAGCATGAAGAAGCCAAATAGCTCAATGCCAGGTTTCATTATCAGCATGGACCGCTTTCTGACTAGGAGACTAGCTGGAATAAAAACCTGCAGCCACTGCGGTCCTCCAGGACCGGTGATTGAGGACCCGTTTTAGGGGATTTTATTTTAGTTTTTTTTTTTTATGGAAATTTAACAATAGGCCTTCAGAATTTCATTTGGTAATAAGAAGTCAACAGGTGGACCACTTTAATACGGGCTTCTGTAAGGCTGGTTATGTAGGAGTTCAACAGTGCTTAAAAAAATATAAAGGATGACGGAAAACAACTGGGAATTGGCCAGTTCTAGAAACACGAAATCACTGGTCGGTATCGGCCCTAAAAACCTGAGCGGCCGACACCAGGTAAACAAAAAAATAATAGTTACCTGTGAAAAACCCACCCAGACACGAGGGGGTCATGCAAACTCCAACTGGGGAGAGAGACTGAAGGCCTGCACAGTAAGACCTTTGAAATGGAAATACCGCCCTTCTAATACTTTATTAGTTATATACTTCAATTTTTAAATACAACGTTGACAACACATTTTCAGAGAACAGAGGTCTTCAACGACTGCTCTGTAAACCTGGACCGTGCAGTTCACCTCCAGCCACACTTGGATTAGATGTGGTGGCTCTTGTTTCCAGTGCCCACTATGTGAGTTTTATTTTATTTAGTCCTCTTCATTTCTTGTGCTTTTCTCTATTACATTAGCAGGTGTTTCTTGATGTTTACCCTCCTACTCCTGTAGGATAAGGTTACGCTCCCACCTGGTGTTTTTGAGGAGCCTTCAGTGCAGAGGTGTTTGATGACGGATCGTCATTTTCCATTAACGTCAGGTGAAGTGTTCAGTTCTGTTTCCTGCTCAGGAAATCTTTCATTAATGTGTGAGACGAGCAAAGGCAAGGTATTTGGTTTGGAAGTTCACCTCTGTGTTGATGTGGTCCTTTCAGTTTCTGGTAGGACAGACGCTGGTGCTCATGTTCACATCTTCATGGTGTCTCCTGCCATATACTGCCACTCGTTTGCAGGTTCTTGGCACTGGACGTAGAATCTCCAGCAAGATCTGCTCCTCGACTTGACGATCCAATTAGTGGATGAGGTGTGTGGATCTTGTTAGATGAAAGAAACTTCAACTTTCCCATCACTCTTTACTTTCACTCCTGTTATTGAGTTTTCCACTTTATTGAAAAATGACTTTTTATATTGGGTGTTGCAGAATATTTTTCTTCTGATGCTGTTAATTGAGCTTGTAAACAGTCAAAAGTCAAATGCCTTGTCCTTTAATTGCATTCTCATAATAATAAAAAGTTAGTTTATAGTCTGCTTTCACTGATTAGCTTTTTATTATTTACTGTTTTTGGCTTACGCCTTTATCCAAGAGGACTTACAACACTTGGGAGGTACAATTGATTACATTTCTTATGTCTCACACAGCAGGATTTGAACCCCCAACCTCGGGGTCTGAAGTCCAGCGCCTTACCCAGTAACTACACGGCCTGCCTGAGTGTCAGACCAGCCTTCTACAAACATAAGCAGAGTGTGGAGCGGAGTTTCGGCGGTTATTTCATTTTGTGACAATTTCCCACCTGTATGTTTTTGCCCTCTCTGAGTATCAGTAGTATACAAATATCAAACTCGGGATAAGTCAATGCACTATAATGCAGTATACAGTAAGGAAAAAGACAAATAACTCGGGCACAAGTCTGAGTTTGAAGTAATGGCTTATTTGTTGCATTTCAGCAATCGCACAGAATCAGAACTGTAGTTTTCAAAGAGCAGTATTGTGGTGTTAATATTATAAATATTTTAAATAAGTAGATCATTTTATTGTTTGACAATGTCACTTTACACAAGCCTGGCTGTTTACAATGCATAGATTCTTTAAAAAAAAAAGTTACATATGAGTAGCATAGTTCTAAAACACGTACGTTCCTGCCACTTACGTTTAATTAAATATGCTGTTTAGAAAAAATATATTAAAAAAATTTGAATTTTCCCATTATTCCGTCACTGTTGTTTTTTTTCCGGACCATTTCGTCGAAACAGTTGAGGCTGTAGCGTAAAAGTTTAACTTGCGGTTTGACATGAAAATCAGCAGGTATCCTCCAGTTCCACATTTTCTGTACCTTGAATGAGTGGAAAGAAATAATTAGGACAGGAGTTTAGCATTCAGAGAGTGGAGAAGGGCACCGCTGGACACGTCAACCCGTGAAAATCAACGTACGGGGGGCTTGGGGACCCTGGGGGATCAAACACACTGTCTGTCTGATAGGCACAAATGGATTGACTGCAGTGTATTTACCCCTAGGAGGACATGAGGATTTTTTTTTTAATATTATAAAATAACAACCCAAAAAAACGAAAGAAAAGTTCAAACTTTGCCAAAGAGATAAAGAGCCGTTGCAGTGGCAGCGAGGCACTATAAAGATGTATTGCCGTACTGTAGGTATGAAGGAGCCCCAGTAGTGAGTTTGCGCTCGTCTGCTAAATAATTTGTTGGCTGAAGTTCTCAATGGTTTAAAAATCTGCAACACGCAGTATTAGTTCTAGCACATTCCTGTCATGTCTACTGTATTGTCTGTTCTTCACCTGCTCGAGTTTCTAGTAAAGGCAGATCAGGAAGTTCATCCCCAGCTGATGATCGAACCACAGCCGCCGCCTTTTAATGTGCTGGTGGCCATATTGTGTTTTTAGTTCAAAATAAACCACTTCTACAAGAATTATACCTGCAGTGCACTTCCTAAAGCTCTCTCTTCACCTTCCTATCTCCTCCCTCGTGCACACTTCTCCAAAGCTGATAGCCGGCACAGTAAACCTGGGATTTATTATCTCTTTAAACTCGGCCCCCTTCAGGGTCACCTATTCACCTCCCTAAAGTCTAAAGCCTCTAAACGTTTCCTTTCCTTTGCTGTCTTGTTGTACGTCATTAACGTCCACCCTCTAGTAAGTATTTCATAACCCTGCTCTCTCAATAGGCGGCCGGACAGCCCGGAGTGTTTCCTCCTTGGCAGTGTACAGGAATTCGGGTCTTGGGGAATCTGTTTAACAGTTCAGGACTTCTGAAGACCCGGTCTTTACAAGCACATTTTAATTTCTTTTTCTATTTACAACTCTGATCCGTGCTCAGGGCATGTGGGGTTTCACTGACTGCCCAAACCCCCCACCCACCAAATCCCACATTCTGCTCTCTGTTTCCCAAGAAAAATTCCTGTGCCTCTGATTTCCCTTTGGTCCAGAGACCTTTCTCCTCTCTCTTCACCCCTCTCACAGGACACAGTTTTTTCTAACGTAAGGTTTTGTTCAGCACACCATTTAAGAATTCCTCACAGACTTTCTCCTACTCCCCAGAATCGGGTGGTATCTGACAGACCTCCCTGCAGACCCTCTTTGTCAATTATGTGCCCTTGGTTTACCTGGCACCGTCCTCCTGTCTCTTCCTTTTGGATACACGTCGGTCACCTACTGTTTTCCTTTCTGATTTTCTGTATTCCCCTGCTGCCTCAAAACGTTCTTCTTTTAGACCTTTCTATCCTCCCACTTAAACTCCCTGAATGTAAGCTGTTTTGTTTGGGTAGCCTGGTAGCCAAATGAATTATTCCCTCCCGACAGAGCTCCTTCGATCACTTCAAACATTTGGAGTTGTCTGCAGCACGCTTTAATGGTGCTTCCAGTGATGTAATCGAAACCTGGTCTGCGGCTGCGCAGTTGTGTAAAGCTCGGTTTGTAATGCCTTTACTTTGTCTTTCTGTGACACAATGAGTGTGGCCTGAGCTGCTACAGTGCCCTTGGCAAAGGTCATTTATTTATTTTATTTACTGTGATGGCAGTATTAATGCAGAAAAGTACATGGAGATTGGAGAGCAACATATGCTGCCTTCAACATGATTTCTGTCCCAGGGGTGTCCATGCATTTTTCAACAGGACAATGCAAAACCACATTCTGCACACATTACAGAGGCACGGCTATAGAAGAAGAGGGTACAGGTACTGGCCTGGCCTGCCTACAGTCCTCACCTGTTCCTAATAGAGAATGTGTGAAGAATTTTGAAACTAAAAACATGACAAAGATGAGCCTTAAGATGTGTGTGTTTGTTGGAAGAATGGCACAAAATAACACCAGATGCACGTCATCACTTGGTATCCGCAGTGCCAAAACATCTTTTAAATGTTGTGAGAAGGAATGGCGACAGTACAAAGTGGTGAATGCTTTACTGTCCCAACTTTTTTTGGAATGTGTTGCAGGCCTGAAATGTAGGAATTAATGTATATTAACAAATTAAATGAAGTTGACCAGACAAAACATGAAATATTTTGGGTTCATACTGTCTCCAATGAAGAAAAAGTCAAAGTAAATTTAAGAATCACTGCATTTTTTTTTTTGCATTGTCCTTTCTCTGTCAAATTATTTTTCTTTTATATAGCAATTTACATTGAGAACAGTAGTTTGCATTTTATGTACATAAACGTTAGTATGTCTACTGAAAAATTAATAAAATACTGTATATGCTGATAGTGCCTATAAAAACCCCTTGGACATTTTCACATTTTATTGGTATACAGCATTGAATCTTGGTGGAATTAATTTGGCCTTTTTGACGCTGATAACTGATAAAGCTTCAGCAGTTTTGCAAAGAAGAAATTATTGGAAGGTTACTTGTGACAAAATTAAATGTAATCCAACTTGTCATCTATGCTGCAGTGTAATGCATGCATACATTTCATTTAAGCATGGTTTTATTATATCATATTTAAAACATATCAACCAAATGAATGATTGCTCTTTACTATGGTGTGCAATTTCTGTGACAGTTTAAAATGTAACACTGTACTTTAATTCATGTCCATAGATCTTGTGTCATAAGTAAAAGCAAAGCAAACATAGTGGATTTCGGTTAGTGGCTGCTCTGAGTGTACAGTGATCCCTCGCTATATCGCGCTTCGCCTTTCGTGGCTTCACTCCATCGCGGATTTTATATGTAAGCATATTTAAATATATATCGTGGATTTTTTGCTGGTTCGCGGATTTCTGCGGACAATGGGTCTTTTAATTTCTGGTACATGCTTCCTCAATTGGTTTGCCCAGTTGATTTCATACAAGGGACGCTATTGGCAGATGGCTGAGAAGCTACCCAGCTTACTTTTCTCTCTCTCTTGCGCTGACTTTCTCTGATCCTGACGTAGGCGGTGTGAGCAGGGGGGCTGTTCGCACACCTAGACGATACGGACGCTCGTCTAAAAATGCTGAAAGATTATCTTCACTTTGCTCCCTTCTGTGCTGCTGCTTCCTTTAAGCGACATGCTGCACGGTGCTTCGCATACTTAAAAGCACGAAGGGCACGTATTGATTTTTGGTTGTTTGTTTTTATCTCTCTCTCTCTCTGCTCCTGACAGAGGGGGTGTGAGCTGCCGCCTTCAACAGCTTTGTGCCGCGGTGCTTCGCATACTTAAAAGCCAAACAGCCCTATTGATTTGTTTGCTATTCTCTATCTCTCTGACATGATCTGCTCCTGACGCGCACTCCTTTGAAGAGGAAGATATGTTTGCATTCTTTTAATTGTGAGACAGAACTGTCATCTCTGTCTTGTCATGGAGCACAGTTTAAACTTTTGAAAGAGAGACAAATGTTTGTTTGCAGTGTTTGAATAACGTTCCTGTCTCTCTACAACCTCCTGTGTTTCTGCGCAAATCTGTGACCCAAGCATGACAATATAAAAATAACCATATAAACATATGGTTTCTACTTCGCGGATGGCTCTGGAACGCAACCCCCGCGATGGAGGAGGGATTACTGTACTGCATTTCGATTCATGACCACACATTAATCAAGTAACAAGGGGGCTCTGCCCCCTGCTCATTTCGCTCGCCTACCCCTGGCGTTGGGTATCCTGAAATACATTAGTCGAGCTCGTTCGTTTTGGAGCCGTGCCCGCGGCATTTCAGACGCGCGTTGTAGGCGCCTGCGTTCATTGATCTTATCCAGGTGGGCTCGTGTTTGTATCGTTCAGCTGTATTGTGTTTGAATTTGGTGTAAAGCGTTCAGCGGTTTGTACAATCCCAAGCAGCACATTATTCCTAACTTCACTCTGCAGTAGTGCCACTCACAATATGGCGGTGACGCCTGCGCCTTCACTCCGCAGTAGTGCCACTCACATTATGGCAGTGACGCCTGCGCCTTCCGTACTATCTTTGTGGACCTGTGGGGCCCTCCATAGCCTCTCACGTTTGACTCTGGGGTGCAGCGCAGAATCCTCTTTTGTGTGTGGCTGTGTCGTTAGTCGTTAGCTATGGGCACGTTGTTGCTTCATTTCTCATTCATGTTAGTTGAGCTCTTTCGTTCTTGCGCCGTGACTCCTTCGTTCGCGGTGGATAAAACTTCGCTTGCGGTTTATGAGACGCACGCTGTACGCGCCTGCGCAATACGTCTCATGGTCCCATCGCCGTGTACCTGCGTCCATATCCGGTTTATTCTCAGTTAGTAATATGGATAATGTAGACCACTTTAGAGAGATCTATTTTCACTTTCACCTTAAGGAGTCTTTTTCTGTTGATTAGTGTCCAAAAGGCCGAAGTAAATCCACTTGTATTCAGCATAGTATGTTTAATAGGGAATGTATTTGTTACCACAGAAAACTGCATTTTGGGCGTGAATGTATACGAGGATTCGAGTAAGTTTTGTCATTGTTAGAATAATGGAGTTGACCTGTTCACACAAGATTAACAGAAGCAGTTTCCACTGAAGTACAGCACACAATGGAAGAGTGGCCTAAAATGAGCCATCTAGAGAAAGAAGCACCTACCTTTGAAGAACATGTCAGCATACGCAAATAAGAGCTTCTACGGTTGAAACCTGTTTAACTCTAGAGAGAGGTCATGGAAAACCAAGAGGAATCTTGCATTCCTCCCCTCTCATTTATTGTCAAACACACAGGATCCTATTATTAGCAAAGAAGAGCAGGCAGTCCGAGTTATTTTGGCTAACCTTAGTAGAAGAGACCTCAGGAGTGCAGTAGCTATAGGAGCCGTTGGAGAGCACTTTGACTTGTTGAGGCTGATTTCTTTTTTCCGAGCTCATACTTAACTCTGATTAAACTGCGCTTATGGGAGTTGAACATACCGAGACTGTGCTAAAAAGGTCAGACACTTTATAGAAAAGAGAAAGGGAGACTTTTGGAAAACCTGTTTTGTTTCCCCATTTCCTTTTTTTATTCCTGTGTTATTGCATAATATAAGTTATTATGACAGTATATATCTTAGACTTTTATTCCAAACTGCAGTAACCTTTAGTAAAAGCATAAGAATCAATTTTTGGTATCTCACCTTCAGGACCCTGACCAGAGGTAAGGTCATGTTCATTACTGGGAACTGAAAAATGCAAGCAAAACCAGGAAAAACAAAAACAGGTATGAAAAAACACTCTGTGACGCAGGAGCAATGCAAATATACAGTACATGGCACAAACAAATAGTTCATTAAGTGCAATTAAAACATTTCTTTACTGCAGTATATGCTGGATGCAAAATTAAGAATAATGCTGCTTCAGAGTTGTGTCTTAATTATAAAACACCCACAGGCCTAAACATTGAAGCCTATTAGATGCATTGTTTTATAATACTGTTTTCTCTTGCAGACTTTTTGTCTCTTGCATAAAATTTACAATTCTTCTTTCTGTACAAAATTGAACAACTTAACACAACACCAAAATATAATTCATAGTGGCAACCATTACATTTAAATTCAATGCTTTAGCCGTTGATCAGAAGATGGCCAAGTAAGCAATATGGTTAAAACAGGCATTATTTGCATCTGAATCTACAACTGAGGGTCATTTTGGGTTAAACAGGTTGTTAGTGTTTATTCTGATAAAGAAAAGGACTTGATGTGTCTGAGGAGTAAAATCTCTCCACTATCCCTTCATTACTACACACTTCATTGTGTTGTAGATTTAATTACACTGGCCAACAACCATTTTGCTACTGGGATTCTTTCATCTGTACTTTAACAAATTTCACTTACTGACTCCAAATATGAAAACCGTTTTCATCCAGCACGTCCTGTTTTTAGTTATGATGTTCCAGGTCTTGGACAACTAGGGTGACTGGACAGTAAAGGTGATGCATTTTTCAGCATTTAAGAAATAAGTCTGGTCTCGAGAAAAAAAGAAGCCAAAATTAAGGAAGGTGTTTTTGTTGGCCCTGAAATCCGTGAACTGATGCTTGATGACGAGTTCAAAAGGAAACTGGAGCCAACTGAATCAGCACCCTCATTCGTGCAGGTTGTCTATAGAATTTTCTTGACAGTCACAGAGCAGAGAATTATACGGAGCTTGTGGAGAATATGCTGAAAGTATATTAGCTTACAGGAGCCAGAATGTCACTGAAGACGCATTTTTTACATTCTCATCTCGACTTTTTTCCACCAAATCTAAGCGATGTCAGAGATGAGCATGGGGAAAGATTTCATCAAGATATAAAGGTGATGGAAAACTGATAATCGGGGAAAATTCACTCCGAGCATGATGGGTGGCTCTGGTATTGTCTTCTGGTTTGTTTTCAGAATAAATACATCAAAACAATTTTGGTGGGACATAGTCCAAACTCCAGATATCGTGTTGATATATTCATATTCAAAAGTGTCAAAACATCAATGATGTGTATTTCAAAAACCTGACGTGCTAGCTTAATTCCGATTTCATATATGAAATCAGTGTAAAAAACTCTGAAGTTCCCAGTGGCAAACAAAAAATTTTTTGTAGACCAGTGTTATAAATGGACAAATCTGCCCATCAATCTACATCCACTTAATGATCCATAGTGACAAAATAAAAATATGCGTTCATAAAGGTTTGGACATTTCATAAAAATCAAAAACTGAAATCTCTCATTCATGTAAGTATTTAGACCCATAATTCAGTACTTTGCTGTCAACAGGGTTTCTACAATCACAGCTTTGAGTCTTCTTTGGTAAATCTCCACAAGCTTTGCAACCCTAAATATGGGAGTTCATTTCATTCTTCCATTAGATTGGATGGGAAGCAATTGTAAACTTCCAGCTTCAGGTCTCTCCACACATGTTCTGGGGGATTAAATCTGGGCTTTTTTGGACCACTCAAGGACAGTCAGAGATTTGTCACAAAGCCACCTCAGTGATGTATGCATCAAGTCATTGTCATTCTGAAAGGTTAATCATTGCCCCAGTCTGAGGTTGAATGTACGTTGTAGCAGGCTTTCTTCAAGGACCTCTCTGTATTTGGCTGAATTCATCCTTCCCTCTATCCTGACTAGTCTCCCTGTCCCTGAGATGCACCCCAATAGTTTGATGCTGCCACCACCATGCTTCACCATAAGGATGGTATAAGATAGGTGGTGAGAAGTGTCTGATCTACATCTTATATAGTGTTTACAGTTCTACCCAAAAAGTTCTCAAGAGTGGCTTCTTTCTAGCCTCTACTATGAACGGCTGCCTAATGAAGTGCTGCTGAGATGGTCATCCTTCCAACAGTTTCTCTCTGTTTCTGTGTTTCAAGTTCTATCCAAAGATTTCAGAGACCAGAACATCTTTCCTCATGCTCTTAAGAGTACTTTAAATGCTGTTGGGTAAACTGCAAGTGGGAGTTAGCCACTCTACCATAAACACCTGATTGGTGGAGTGCTGATGAGATGGTCATCTCTCCTAACAGATTCTTCCATCTCAGCAGAGGACTTCTGAAGCTCTGTTACAGTCACCATTGACTTCTTGGTAACCTCCCTGACAAAGTCCCTTCTTGCCAGGTCACTGAGTTTGATGGTTGTAAACTTCATCCATTTGACAATTATTGAGGCGTCTTTGCTCCTGGAAACACTCAAAGCTTTACAAATGGTTTTAAGTCCATGCCCTTGTCCTGATCTTTACCTCACCACAACTTGATCACAGAGAGCTCCTTGGACTTATGGCCATGTTTTTGTCTTGTTATGCAGTATGAATTGTGGACCTTATATACAGAGGTATGTCCCTTTCTAAATGATCTCCAATCACTTCAGTTTCCCCCAGGAGCACTCCAATCAAGTTCTCAACACAGCTCAGCACAATTTAAAGTGCCACAGCAAATGCTCTGAATGCTTACAGAAATGAGAGATTTCAGTTTTTAATTTTAATGAGAAGTAAAGCAAAATGACACTTTTTATTGGCTAACTAAAAAGATTACAATATGCAAGCTTTCGAGGCAACTCAGGCCCCTTCTTTAGGCAAGATGATTTTTTAATTCATTTGCAGAGATTTTTTTCACTTTGTTCTTGTGGGTTACCGAGTGTAGACTGATGGGGAAAAAAATGGCAAATTTATCCATTTAAAATTACATCTACAACAGAAAGCATACAAAAAGTTACGAGGTCTGAATACTTTCTGAATCCACTATATGTAATTGTATACTGTAACATTCAAATATTTCACTGTCCATAAACTAAGAAGTTAAAAGCCTTTTCTCAGCCTGAAAGGTCCCCTTTTGGCAACATCCAAGAATATTTTTATTCTGACTTTTCTAATCCTGGCTTGACAAGCTAGCACTTATACCTAAGTGCAGAGGGTTCTACATTTTGGTGTAGTGGGTATTATAGTGGGAAATCTCTTACTATAACCTGATAAAGTAAATAAAAGTTTTATATTTTCCATCCAAGAATTGCTCCCATTTTGTGTTGTCAATTTTATTTCAATTCAGTTCAACTTTATTGTCCCAAGGGAGAAATGTTTGTCTGCAGGTCTTTCACCGAGAGACTAAAGGCACTGTCACATTACACAACTTTTCCAGCAAATTTCAGTCCCACAATTTATATAGATAATGTTAGTGAGTTGAAGCAATCATCGCACATTTCCATGACTGTCACTTATATAGCCTAACATACGCAGTAATTCAGTCTGTGACTCGCCCCGATAAAATCAAACAGGTTTGATTTTTGCCTTATCTTGTAGGCTCTGGGACAGGCTCTGTGTGCAAAACTTAAAAGCCAACGAGCACTCATCCAGAAGTACAATTTTGCTGCACCTGTAAAGCCTTCATACAAGCTTTTACATTATTGGCTGTCACAAAAAGGAGAGAGCTCGCAATATTCTGGAAGTGTCTGTAAAGTTTCTCACCCCTGCAATCAAAAGTTGTATCATCTGAGATCCTCAGGCGACAAGATCCACAACCAGAGTCATCAGGTTTGAAATACCCTCCGAGTAGAAGTAATGTAATGTGACAATGGCTTGTGTCATCATATTAATAGCAGAGCAAACAAGCACCCAGCCATCAAACATAACTTTGTACAAATAATGTAAAGCAGTGAAAAATAATGCTTACAAATATCAGCTAATATATATTGCAAATAGAAGTTGTTATGCCTTGAGCAATAACTGACAAATAGTTATTCCTCTGGGTGTTTGTTAGAGTAAAACTTAACTTAAAAGATTAATGGCTTTTGGAATGAAGGTATGCTGTATTTAAAATGGTTGTGAACCCATGTTTTTGACAGTTTTGGCATCCCAGGATCAGTCCGTCAAAGCACTTGCCTATCAATGCCGCCCTTGCCACAATGCATCAAACCCTTATGACTCCTCCTACAGGTGCTGGGCCAACCAGAGCACAGTGAAACTTGGAAGGATGTGATTGGGTATAATGGCATGTCAGAGCTACAGTTGTAAGGTCGTTGGTGCCTGTCGCAGTGGGAATCTCTATACCCGGTGGTGGACACATGTGGTAAAGGGAGCTGTCAGGCAGAAGAAGGAGGACTTCAAAGCTTGTGGAACATCGGAAGCAGCTGACAACTATCAACGGGCCAAGCAGAGTGCAGCAATGGTAGTTGCAGAAGCAATACACTTTGGTGTGGCAGGAGATCAGTGAAGCCATGGTAAATTACTTTCAGACAGCCTCAAAACAGATTCTGGGAAACTGTCAGAAGGGATGAAGTGCCTCTAACCTGAACCTTTGGATATGTTGTAGTTGGGCAGTGGAAGGAACACTTCAAGGACCTCCTAAATCCTACTGATATGCCTTCCTTTGAGGAAGCAGAGCCAGAGGACTTTGAGGGAAATTGACTGGGGCACATGTTTTTAAAGGTATTAAAAAACAACTCCTTGATGGCAAGGGTCTAGGGGGGCTGGATGAGGTTTGCTCGGAGTTCCTGAAGGCTCTGGACATTGCTGGGTTGTCTTGGCTGACATGCCTTTTCAACACTGCATGCAGTTTCGGGACAAGGCTTCTGGACTGATGAATTGGGGTGTTGGTCTCCATCTTTAAGAAATGGAGACCACAGTATGTGTTCCAACTTCAGGTGGCTCACACTCCTCAGCCTCCCTGGGAATGTCTATGCCAGGGTTCTGGAAAAGAAGGTTCAGCTGTTTTTCAAAGCTTTGGATTCAGGAGGGACAATGAGGATTTTGTCACAGTCATGTGACACTGGACCAGCCTTTATCCTCACAAGGATTTTGGAGGGTTCACAGGAATAATCCCAACCAGCCTGCACATGTTTTGTGGACTTGGAAAAGGCACATAAAACAACATCAAGAGCACAGGGTACCAGGTCTACTGTTGAAGGCTATTCAGGCCCTATTCAAACAGAGAGAAATCTTGGTTCAGATTGCCAGCATAAGACTTGATCCTGGTGGGCGTGAGACTTTGGCAGGGCTGCCCTGTTGCTGATTCAATTCATAACTTTTGTGGATAGAATTTCTAGGTGTAGCCAGGGAGTGGACGCTGTCCAGTTTGGTGACCTAATGATTACATCTTTGCTTTTTGTTGGCGTGGTCTGCAGCCAGAATGAAGATCAGCACCTCTGACCAAGTCTGAAGTCATGGTTCTCACCTGGAAAAGTGTGGAATGCCCCATCCATTTTGAGGATGACGTGTTCACACGTGAGGGAAAAAGGATAAACAGGCAAATCGGCACAGTAATGCAGACTTTTCACTGGTCAGTCATGGTGAAAAAAGACATGATCCAAAAGGCAAAGCACTTTTGCCCGTTGTTCTACTTTCTTGCTCTCACCTATTGAGAACTAGGAGGAGGTGGCAGGGAAAAGAGTCATTGAGGCATCTTTGCTTAGACTACTGCCTTTGCAATCCAGACAGGACAAGCTGCAGAAACTGGATTGATGGATGGTTGGATGTGAACTTGATGGCAAGAACTAGAATTGTGAATGTCATGGTTTAATCTTGTCTAAGATGAATGCACTCCGCTTTGTGCAATTCTGTTTATTAAACTGATGTGTCGGATTTGACTGTTCACCCTTGTTATTTTACTGCCCCATTTTGTAATTTCTTTTATCCTGTTTACCGGCTCACAAAATGCACACAACATGATTAATCTCTCATTAAACTTACCAGCAGACTCCGCCTTAGGCACAACGCTGGTCTGACTCACATTTACTAGAGTTTAAAAGAAAACAATAAATATTATAATCACATATTCAATTCCACATTTTTATATTTTGCATTATTTTATTTACTTTTGTAAGAACATATACAGCTCTTTTATCTAGACACTATACTTTAATTTGACACACATTTATACTATGCAGTGTAAACTAGTGATACATAAGCAATAGGAATAACAGTGAAATATACTAAAAATTAATAAAATATACAAAAATATTAAAAAAAACAAACAGGTGGCTATACTGCTGCGTTGAAGCTTCTTTCTCAAATTATGAATAATTATGCAATAATATGAACATATCTGGCCTGTTTGACTTACCTGGGGCTTGGGTCTTTTCAGGTGGACCAGCTGTAGCTGAAAGTAACAACATATTGAAACATATTGAAATCTATAATACATAAATATATATGTCAGTTTATCTATACACTGGTGTTGAATGGACTGTCTAAATGTGCTTTTCCTCAGCGGGACTTCAGTTTTATTCTCAAAGACTTACAAATACAATCTGCAGTTGCAACACATGCCAGAAGATGTTGGATGTATAAAGATCTCGCACTACTGGACTCATACAGCCTTATCTGCAGTGGCAGCACTAAGCTAGTTGTTAGTAGACAAAGAACACAGAAATGAGGACTGGAACAATACATACAGTATTTGCATTTTTCAAAGTATAATGACTGAGATAATGGCTCATGTAGGTAATGCCTGGCCTCTGAAATCACTCCATAGTAACAGGCCATTTACTTTTAGTTTGTCTCCTCATTAAAAAGACATTATACAAACACAACCAAATTTTAAACACACTGTAATCTACATGTTTTTCTTCCATATAACTGAAGTCCAATCAACACTAAATGTTTTATTTAACTATTACTTTGCCTAAAAATCACCCATATGTTCTCTTACTAAAGAACTGGCTTCAGCTCCTCTACCCTTATCTGCTTATGACACTGTAATCAGAATTTTACTGCTTTGAGAGTTTTCACATCAACAGAAGAACATGTAGACTTGGTATTCCTGGTGTGTGTGGATGTAAGGGCATATATTCATATATAAATAGAAAGTCAGAAAGAGATAAATATGTAAATATATACTTTGTGTGGGTATTTAGTGTACTGTATATATTATATACATACACAGGAGGGTATGTCAGAATGTATCTGTATAAACTCTTCATACTGTTGTTTACAGTGGTAGTTGTGCCTACATGAGTGAGCACCGGCCAGTAAACCAACTGCATTTCATAATCACCATACTGACATATTCTTAGAGGCAGACTAAGCTCCTGGTGGCTTTTTCCAAGGGTGTTTCTTATATGTACAGATGTTTGGATCAATGCTATTGGCCTTTTCAGCCAAAGACATAAAACTCTTCAACCAAATGCAATCCTAATCCTGTGCAATTCATGTTAGTACGAGCAGTTTTATAGTAACTGGAAAGTTTTGAGCAACTCATACCTTAGTCTAATGAACTGTAATAAAGAGATCACCGATTCTAAACATATGCCCACTCAGTTCTATGCCACGCTGTAGGCCATAGGCAATGACAAGTGATCTCATGTTCTAAAGTGCAGGATTAATAAAAAATCCAGAAAAAAAAATCAGGATAAAGGTTCTGCCCACAGTTCCACAGAAGAAGACCACCGTGGAGGACAATCTTAACAGACTATAAATGAATTTCTAAAAAACACAAAATCTAATAGGAAAATGGAAATTATAAGGTGAACACAAAAGCTAATGTTATCCTTAGGCTTTCTGTTCTCAGAGCTGAGAAATAATATCCACTTTTCTGATTTTTTAGTAAATCTTCCTTTGGTAGGAGCAAAATGTTTTTGTGCTTCCTTACCTGTCAACATTGTCTGGGCGATAGCACCATGTGAATCCCCTGTAGCTAATGACAGAACAGCAGCAACAAGAGGAAATATTTAAGTACACAATTTACCGTATAATATGCTTCTGGTAATACAAAGGCTCTTTGAAGTCTGCAAGATATTTTGTCCGTTTATAAGACTGCTTTCATATTAAATTTTAAATAATATAAATTTGATTTCTTTACATTCATTCTCTTTAAACTACTTATTACTACATATGGATGCAGAGGGCCACAAGCTTCTGGCACATAACAAAAAAACACCTTGGACAGGGTCACCAAGCGATTGCAAGACATACAGTGTCTTCAGAAAGCATTCAGACTCCTTCACTTTTTTCACATCTTTCTATGCTGAAGCTAAAACCATTTACAGTAAACTCATTTCTCCCCCCATCAGACAACAGTCAATATACCAGAATGACAAAGCAAAAACAGTATTTTAGAAATGTTTGCAAATTTATAAAAAATAAAAAACTGAAATATCACATGGACACTTTACTCAGTACAGGAGCAATGACTGCAAGGAGAAAAAAAAAAAGTTCTACATATTGGTGTAAGTCCATCACAGGCCACACACTAGCACTCTTGCTGGGTCCAATTTACAGTCCCCAAAAACACAAGACTTTGGGCTGTGGGATGGGGAATTGGTGCACTCTAACATGGGGAGAACATGCAAATTCCACAGACAACGACCAGGCACAGGATTTGTTTTCAGGATCAGTAAGGGTGCAGCAAAAACCACCAAGTGACTGTGCCACATTAAAGCCCTGTTTCAAATGCACAGTACCGGCCCCTGCTCCAGTTACAACAGAGTTACAGAATTGATTAAAAATGTAACTTATCAACAACTTACCTGGGGTTGCTGTGTATGAAGCACCTTCAGAAGTAGCACCCGTGCATACAAATAAAATAAAATCATCAATGACAACAATATATCAGACAGGATACATATAAGTGGTAGACTTTGTCACTCATAAAACTGCTTAAAATGTTTTCTGCTTTCTGGATAGACAAAACTTTGCAAACATACTTCTGACAGATTTACTATGGCAACTCACCTGTGGAATCTGTTGAAGTAGTAACTACCACAGGGTCTGCACATAAAACAAATATCAGTTTATTAAAGAAATATTCTAGCAATTAATAATTGACCTTCTAAAACAGCACTGCTAGTTGTTGTGATGTAAGATTTTGCATATAATGTGATAAATATTTTGTATGTCTTTATTTGTAATTTAGGTAAAGCAATGTAATTTAGTGTTACATTAGTGAGAAGTATTCATGTTTACCCCCCTTTAGGAATGGGTCTCTGAATTTTACGACAGAGTTGGGGGAAGTGCTTTTACACAAATGTTTCTCTGCTGAAGTCTTTCAACCCCCGCAAGAAAGCCAGGTTGTCTAACTGCTAAGCTGTACTTTAACATATGGTTTGGGTGCAGGTGTTAAGATGTTCTATTTCCTACCTTTCAAAGACCCAAGAGGACATTGGGAAAAAGATCTCTTAATCAATCAATATATCAGAAAAGGAGTGGAAGGTAGCAATGCAGAGAATTCACTTGAGCTCCATATGTGCAAAGCATAGAATTATTCAACTAAAAATTGTATATCGAGCTCATCTGTCTCACTTAAAACTGTCCAAAATGTTTCCAGGGCAAGATCCAACCTGCGAACGCTGCAACCAAGCTCCTGCCTCACTGGGTGACATGTTTTGGGCCTGCACCAAACTAACATCATTTTGGACCAGAATTTTTAAGTGCCTTTCAGACAGCCTTGGGGGCACAATCCCTCCTAACCCATTAACAGCTCTGTTCGGTGTTCTTCCAGACGGACTTGAAGTGGAGAAGGACAAGCAAACGGTGATTGCATTCACAACACTTGTGGCACGCAAAGTTATTTTGTTAAATTGGAAGATTCCTAACTCTCCTCTGATAAGTCAGTGGGAAACCGATGTTTTATATTATTTGAAATTAGAAAAAATCAAATGGATCTGTACAGAATTTTTTCAAAACCTGGCAGGATCTAATCAATAATATTTCAGAATAAGAGAAATAATTAGCCTATTACCGCTTTATTTCCCTTCTCCATTATTTTTTTTTCTTATTTTATTTACCTATATATATTTCTTCCTTTCTTTTGTTTATTTTTGCCCTATTAAAAAGCCCTAAGCAATTCTCCTTTGGCTAAGCTCTCCTTCTCAAGGGCGGGGTTTGATTTATCTTTAATTCTTTTTTGTTATGAATTAATCTATATTGTATGGAATGATTACAATAAAATTAATTAAAAAAAAAGATGTTCTATTTCCTCATTGGTCTTTAGCATGGCTCTTTGGAATTGACTTCTATCAGAAGCTTTTAACTACCATGATGTCCTATTGGCTGTAGGGGTTGGACAGAGAATCTATAAATCTGCTTGTTCAACCACATTCTCTCTCTCTTACTAACCAACATATGATGAAGAAGTATCTCTCTTACTAACCTCTGATCATGAAGACCAAACTGATGAACTGAATGGACAACACAATGGAGACCACAGCTTGGCAGCCATATTTGAACAGGCTTGCAGCCTATTCTGAAGAAAGCTGAGCACCAATGATGCCTTAACTAGAGACATTTTAAATAACTACAAGTCTGTGTGCTGCCTGAAACTACACATCACCATTTAGTCAGGTTGTATGGTTGCCAATATTCAAATGTACTTTGCATATTGTTATTATTTATGAATATTATCAATAATATATTGTTTTATGCGTAACTTAACTCCTGCTTGTCTTTTTACTACACCTAATTGCCTGAGGTTATAGATATAGAAGGGAAGGTGGGGATAAGTTATATACTGTAATACCTTATAAACAGTGGTAAGTCTGCAGGATTAGGCATTCTGACAAAGGCTACTTATTAATAATAAAAATTACTCTACCAAGATAAAACACTAGTATAGTTTACCTGGCTTTCACAAAAACAACCTTTCGGTAAATCTCCAGTGAAAGAAAATGAACTGCATTCTTATAGTGGTTTCAGAAAGTATTCAGACTTCTTCACTTTCTGTGCACTTCATTGTGTTTTAAATGAAAACATGTTTTTCAGAAAGGTTTGCAAATTTATAAAATCAAAAACTGAAATCTCACATTTATATAATGAGAACCTTTGCTGTGGCGCTCCAAATTGTGGTCAGATGCATCCTGTTTGCATTAATTCTCCTTGAGATGTGTTGAGAACTTGATTATAGTCCACCTGTGGCAAACTGAATTGATTGGAAATGGTTTAGAAAGATCCCATAATTCACACTGCATGCAAGGACAAAAACCAAACCATGAAGTCCAAGAAACTCTCTGTAGATTTCCAGAATGATGTTGTGGTAAGGAAAAGATCAGGGCAAGAGGATAAATCCATTGCTAAAACTTTTAATTATTCCCAGGAACACAGTGACTTCAAGAACTGGGAAATGGAAGAAGTTTAACACCACCAGGACTCTTCTCAAAATGGTCTGTTTGGCCAAACTGAGTAATCAGGCAAAAAGGGTCTTGGTCTAGGACAGTGTTTTCCAAACTCGGTCCTGGGGACCCCTGTGACTGCAGGTTTTTGTTCCAACCACATTCCTAATCAGTGACAACACCTGACAGCACTGATCTCATTAAATTAGCTGGTATTTTTTTTTCTTTTATTCGACATTCAGAAAAGCACAGCAGCATGATTTTTACAGTTATAAGACATTTAGAAATATTTCTGTTTTTGCTATAAATTTAAATGCTTAACTCTCTTTTGTTGATTTCATTATACTTTGCCATTTCTCTGTGCAGTTTTTCCCCCTTCATTGTATCTTAATAATGACAATTTAAAACGAGCAGATCAGACAGCCAGGCAAACAACGCTGAGTAATCAAAGGCTGCAACTTCTTTAGAGTCAGACCCACTAATTAGTAAATAATGGATTAATTAAACAATCGGAACACCTTGAAAAGTAGAATGAAAATCAAGGTGAAAATACTGTTAAAAAGAAAAAAAAATACATTATTCCTATATAACTGCTTGGTACATTTTAATATTTTTTTTTAGCAAACTTTAGTTTTCTAATTTCTATATTGTTCCCTAAACACAGAACTTGGGAAATATCAGTTCACTTAATTAGCCCAGGAGTTCAATTAAAAACAGAAGCTGGTTGGGACAAAAACATGCAGCCACAGGGCGTCCCCAGGACCGAGTTTGGGAAACACTGATCTAGGAGGTGACCAAGAACTCGATGGTCACTTTAAGAGAGCCTCTGCTGAGATGGGAGAACCTGTTAGAAAAGATGACCATCTCTACAGCACTTCATCAATGAGGTGTTTATGGTAGAGTGGCTAACTCCTGCTTGCAGTTTACCAAACAGCATATAAAATAATCAGAGCATGAGGAAAGATGCTCTGGTCTCTGAACTCTTTGGATTGAACTTGAAACACAGAGAAGCAGAGAGAACCTGTCGGAAGGATGACCATCTCAGCAGCACTTCATTAATCAGGTGTTCATAGTAAAGAGGCTAGAAAGAAGCCACTCTTGAGTTATAGGTTTATGACAAATTAAAGGACTCGGAGAGCATGAGTTTAATGATTTTTTGGTCTGATGAGACAGAAACTGAACGGTTTAATCAGAACTCCAAGCACTTTAGCTGACAAAGACTAGGCACTGCTCATCACCAGTCTAATACCACCCCTATGGTTAAGCATTCTGGTGGCAGCATCAGGCTATGGGGTGCTTCTCAGTAGCAAAGACAGGGAGCCTGTTCAGGATTGAGGGAAGGATGAATGCAACCAAACACAGAGATGTCCTTAAAGAAAACCTGCTCCAGAGTGCACCTCACCTCAGACTGGGGTTATGGTTCACCTTTCAACATGACAATGACCCAAAGCATACCACCAAGACTATGCTGGAGTGGCTTCAGGACAAGTTTCTAACCATCTTTGACTGCCCCAGGCTTAATTCCCATAGAACATCTGCGGGGTGACTTGAAGATGGCAGTTTTTCAGATTGTTCTCAAACGATCTAACTGAGCTTGACAGGATTTACCAGGAAGAATGGAATAAACTGCCCAAATCCAGGTTTGTAAAGCTTGTGGAGACTTGCCCAAGATTCAAAGCTGTAATTACTGATAAAGGGACTTCTACAAAATTCTGAATTACGGGTCTGAATATTTATATGAATGAGAGATTTCACTTTTTTATTTTTAATAAATTTACAAACCTTTCTGAATGCATGTCTTCACGTTATCATTATGGGTTACTGAGTGTAGTTTGATAGGCAAAAATCACAAATGTATCCATTAAAAGTTAAATCTACTGTACAACACAATAAAATATGCAGAAAGTCAAAGGGTATGAATTCACTCTTAAATTGCTACTTAAAGCTGTCTATGTGAAAAGATAGGATGCTTCTCTGCAACAGATTTTTCTTCAATATTTTTTAGATAATTATTTACCATTTTTGCAATATATTTTAGATTATTATATAAAATTCTCTTCAGCCATATTTTTTTTTCATGCTTATGCAGGTGCCTATTAAACACAAAGTAAGCAGCTCTTTTCTGTGATCTCAGATTTGAAGCAGCTACCTCTCATACCAGCTATGTCACACTCTGATATGAACCATTTCAGAGGTCAAAATGACAGTAAATCCTTCCTCAAATAGCAGTGACACGGTCCTCAGGCTGCCAAACTGAACACTCACGAAGTCTCAGTAATGGCTTAACAGACTGATAATGAAAATCACCAAAGAGAACAAGAGACAAGGCACACTGTGGACAGGCCCCGATACTTCCAATATATAAACTCTCTTAATGCCAAATATGTAAAACACTTTATTACATTACTTACTTGTGTACTCTAAATACATGTTTTTTAGAAATCTTACCTTATTTTTATCTTCATTAAATGTGGAACAAATACCGTGGAGTTGAAAAAATGTACTTTAATCTTTTCTGGTGACAGGTGAATGCCAATACCTATTTGTTAAATTTTAATTCAATTTCTGGATCATTTCTATTGGTTTTTTTTTGTCAATCAAATACATGCCGATGTATTTTACTCAGTGAAAAACTGAATATCTGATAATTCAAATATATTTTTCAACAATGAGTTCAAAATAGTAATGTTTATAACTTGCCTTTTAATTCTGGTCCAGGAGTAAACTCTTCAACAGTACCTGTAACAAATGCATGACACCCTGTAACTTTAGAACTGCATGGAGCTGCCAGACTCAATTAAATGTTTGTAAGAAATCCATTGTTATAAAAAAAAAAAAAAAAAAAAAAAAAAAAAGAAGGCCAACACTTGTTGGACTGAAATTTCAACCTCTGTTGCTGAAATAATAAAAACAAATGACGGGGGCAGGGAGTGTAACTGAAAAAGAACAACACATTATAACAATAAATACAACAAAACAGAGGAACATCACCTGAACAGTCACAACAGACCACTGATAGTACTTGCAGGAAAACTGAGCCTCTCAATCTGCAGTGGTGACATGTTACGACAGTAGCAGTGAAAAGGTCACATTTCTGAATGTTGCCTTCTAGGGCAACGTAAAGGTGCTCTGTAGGGTTAAAGTCAGGAGGGACTACAGGCAGAAATGGCACCTGCACATTAGCATTCCTCTCAACAGATGTGTCTTGCTATAGAAGACATCTAGGAGCTGTTAGCAGAGGGTCTCTGAGAGGCCAGCACCATGCAGAACCTGTCTCTCTCTTTGTCCAGTCACTGATGGGGATTGTATCTACTGAGAGTTTTCAGCAACACTACAAATGGCAGATTTCAACCAACATCACACATTGCCCAATCTGCTGTGTCAATCCTGATCTGTTGGGCTTACTCGAGGATAATCTGCCCTGGTGCCCTGTTGAAACCTTTCCTATAGTCAGGACACAGGGGAGAGGTATAACCCATAAGGTCTGGCATCATTGGCACATGATATGCTTGTCTATGTCTAGTAGTTGATCCGGTATACTAGATGAAATTCTTTTTCTGGGACAGTTTGAGAAAACTATTTTATCAGTATGCTAAAAATGAGTGAAAAACTTGAGAGCACATTTAAGCATAAAACATACAATGTTTGTGCAAAAGTCAAGTCAAGTCAAGTCAAGTTGGGGAGCATGCACTTGTACAGTGCGTTGCTCCACCCACTACACGACAAAATGACTCGGGATCCTGGTTTGCAACCTCCCAGGCAGACACGCAGTCCAGTCCCACCCTCTGGAAATGACCCTCTATCTGCCGCAGCCAGGTGTTACATGGGCCTGGCCTGGTCCAGCCACTTGGGTTCTCAACAATAAGGATGCTGCAAGCCAGATCACCCTTGGGGAAACGCGCCACATGGCTGTAGTGCTACAACTGACGCTCCCTTACAATGCAGGTAATGTGCCTCATTCGTGACTCCATGAGCAACCGCTCATTCAACACAAAGTCCAACCAACGGTACCCAAGGATTTTCCGGAGAGACACAGTACCAAAGGAGTCCAGTCTTCATCTCAGGTCACTGGATAGCGTCTATGTCTCGCAACTATATAGCAAGACAGGAAACATCAGGGGCCTCATGCATAACACTGTGCATAGAATTCGCACTATAACATGACGTAAGCACAAAAGTGGAAATGTGCTTATGCACAAAAAAATCCAGATGCATAAATCTGTGCGAATGCCAGCTTCCACGTTCTTCTGCTACATAAATCCCGGTCAGCAAGAAAATTAACGCACGTGCCTGCTGTCCTGCCCCAACTCCTCCCAGAATTACGCCTCTTTGAATATGCAAATCAATATAAATAGCCCTTAAGCTCAGCCTTCTGTGAAAAGACAAAGGCAAATGTTGAAGGGAAAATAGAAGAATTTCAGCGAATACCAAGTGGAGGCAAGGAAAAACGCACTATTTGTTGGTTTAAACAGTGGTATAAACAACAAAAGGAAGTTGATCGAGTCACACAGCGTGTCGGAAAAACTCGAAAGCTCAAGTTCACAAAGTCGCACAGTGCCGAAATAAAAAAGAAGTTGTCAGATATCAAAGTCACCGTGAAAAGGTGAGTCGTAGCCCACCGTCTGAGTGTCATATGAAAGCTTATTAGGGTACACAGAAAAAAAAAAGGCACACAGTGTGAAAAAAGCACGAAATTTCCACTTTAATCACATAGTTTATTTTGTCATTAAAGTAGAACATCATAAACTCGTTTAATTTACTAGTTTCTCAAGTCCCATCGTAACTAAAGTAGCACGTTAAATGCTTTGTTTTGTATTTGATCTTCTATGTGCTATGCTATGTGCGTGAATCACTATGTGCTTCTTAAATGGGCTTTCTCTTCCTCCGACAGGACACAGAATCCATTACATTCGTAATATTACAGCTCTCTGAATAATTAAAATACTGAGAAGTATACGTGATATCATTTTCACGATGATCAGAGTTAAAGCGTGTTATTAAACATGGGAACACAGTGGCGCAGTGATTATTCATGTCTCATGCAAGATGCTTGCTGCGCCATGCGCGACCTTCGATGAAATACTTTATTACAGAAGTCTCTTTCAAACGTACTAACCTCCAATTCCTGTCCTTACTTTTCTTTCTCCAAATGCCCAATCGCCACACAATCAGCTCTGTAATAGACGTTAAGCCATCTGTAAGCTTAGAACGCCGATTCTTCAAAACTTTAAGGAACATTGAAATATATTCGTAGTATTTAATTATTCTATCAATCTATCCTTCCAGTGTCGCGCCAGCCACAGCAAGAATACAGTGTGAGGCAGGAACAATCCGTGAACGAAGCTCCAGCTCTTCGCTAGCACTGCGGCACCGTGTAGTTAAAGTTTTATCTGTATAATATAATAAACATTTTGCTGCATTTCATCTTAAAAATGATATCGTCATCATATGTAAATATGCGCTTTATAAAGTGACTCAGGTTGTGCAATATTATAACTGTATCGCAAGTTTACAGTGAGGTAATTGTACTTATAAGTACAAACAGTTCTACAAGGAGCACTTGATGGACTGATTGAGTGCGTTTATAGTTCTTGGGATGAAACTGTTTCTGAACTGCGAGGTCAGTACAGGAAAGACTGAAGCATTTGTCGGATGAGAGCAGTTCAAATAGCGAATGGCTGAGGTAGCATGTGCTTGATGCTGTATACTGATAATTTTCTTTCCGATCAACTGCTGTACAGCTGTGATTCACACTCAGATACAGTGATATAAATATTCCGAGTGGTGCAGTGAGAGTAATATGGAAAAAGATGATCCGATGTGGCAACCCCTAACGGAAGCAGCTGAAAGAAGAAGAAGAAGGTGCAGTGAGAGTAACAGCGCTAAAGCAGTTATGGCATTTGGAATAGTTTGACCATTCTGTGGACCATTATATTGTTACAGGTTAATTACAATCAGATGCATTAAACTAATAAACAATATGCGGTTAATTTCAGTGTATTTATAAAGCCGCATCAGAGATGTGGATCTAAAAAAAGAAAGGATAACCACACAGGAACAGTAGCACTGCTTTGACACTGGGTGCCGCCAGTTTGCAAAACCGAGTGGAGAACTTGCGTATGACAGGGTATGAGCTACCGTGGAAATGTGCGTAGCTTTACGCCAAGTTTAGGTTTTATACATCGCGATTTGAAAGTGGAAACGTTCTTACACAACATTTTTGTGCGTATGCACCGTTTATACATGAGGCCCCAGGACTCAAGACTTGGACCTTCGTCCTTTTACATAGATATCGGGAGCGCCACACACCCCTTTCCAACGACCTCATGACAACCATGCTCTCCCATAGGAAGAGTCACCAGAGACATGAATGTCACTGTCAAGGTAAGTAAACCTCTCGACAAGGTCGACACTCTCTCAGACAGATGCACTGCTGATGGCTGTGCCCAAGAGGTCATTAAAGGCCTGGATCTTGGTTTTTATCAGGACACTTACAAGCCCAGACACTCAGACTCCTCACTCAGTCTCTCGAGCACCCTGATCAGAGCCTCCATTGATTCTGCAAAGACCACAGCATCGTCAGCAAAGTCAAGATCCGTGAATCTTTCTTCACCAACAGATGCCCCACAGTCGCTGGACCCCACGACCTTGCTCAACACCCAGTCCATACAAGCATTGAACAGAGTAGGAGCAAGAACACACCCCTGATGAACCCCAGAATCAACTGGGAAAAACGGAGAGGTTCTGCCTCCACTCTGCACAGCACTCACAGTACCAGTGTACAGGCTGGCCATGATGTCCAACAACCTCAAGGGAATCCCGCGAATCCTCAGGATGTCCCACAGGGCAGCTCAATCAACTGAGTCGAACGCTTCGCGAAAATGTCAAAGGCTTCAAAGATATTCTGCCAATATTCATGTTTGTGCTCCATGAGAACCCTCAGTGCCAGGATGCGGTCGATGGTAGACTTCTTAGATGTAAAACCAGACTGTTCCGGTCACTGGTAGGTGAGTAAGTGATCACGGATTCTATTGAGGACACCCTAACAAGGACCTTACCCAGCACAGAGAGCAGTGTTATCCCCCTGTAGTTGCTGCAATCCAGGCGATCACCCTTTCCTTTCCAGATAGGGATGACAAGTCCTGTTTTCCAGTCAGTTGGGATGATGCCAGTCTCCTAAATGGAAGCAAAGATTGCTTGCAATGCCAGGAGGACAGCCTTACCACCAACCTGGAGAAGTTCACTCCGGATACCACAGATCCCTGCAGCCCTTCCCCCCCTCAGCTGGTTCACCACCTGTGCAATTTCAGTGAGATTGGGTGGTTCACAGCTAATTGGAGGATCAGCCTCAAGAACCGTGAACTCAGAAAAGAAATGGGAAATATGATTTTGTGTTGGAGTATTAGTCTCTTAAATGTAGTGTCTCTGTATGTGAATAGTGTGTAATAAGTGAACTTACCACCCTTTAACAGTATTAACCAGAGTGCTTCAATAGAACTTAATCAGTCCTATTCACTTAATTCTTCCAAAATAACACCAAGTCTAGTGCTGTGTGGATCAACCTGAATGGCAAGTTAATGTAAACAGGAAGGGAGGACAGATAAAAAGAATCTGAGTGAGAAGGGTCTACCGGCAGACCACCAGAGAACTGCAAATGACAAGCTCTGCTGAACAGCCAATCAAATTGCACATTTACAGTATGTCACATGATTTACACAGCAGAAACTCTATGAAGGGCACTCTGTAGCACTGCACAACAGTGTCTCTCTCCAACAGACAGTCCTACTACATGAAACTTCCAATGCAAAAGACACACCTACTCAATAGTTGTCATTACTATGGAGTCTGTTAATCCTCCCACAACCCTGATCTTAAGCAAAGTGTAAGGATGCATTAAGAGAATGAAGTGCTAGATTTGCTATGAAATGGCCTTGTTGTAGAAGACACAAAAACCTGCAGGTATTGCATTACATCACTGACGTATAATGCAAAGGTAACTAAACGTCATTGAATGTGTGTAATTTGATTGGCTTTTCAACAGTGCGTAGCTCTGGAGGTTGGCAACTAGACTCTGTTGGTTTAATAGAAAGAGAGAGAGAGACAGAGATTGAAGTTATTCATTTACTGGTTCAAGAGAGATGAACACTTGTAGTCGAATCTGCCTGACTAGCAGAGAGCAAGCGTTTCAGTAAATAAAGGCCATAACTATAATTACATTAATTAGTAATGTATGTGTTAATGAACAACTTTCAGTTTGAACAGTATAAGCAGATACATTATTCCTTGATCTAGTTACGTCATCAAAAATTTCAGTTATGCTGTGACATGGTTTTTATCCTAATACCACCCACCCCTAAAAGCAGCATGCCAATGGCCCTTTCCCTTGCTTCTGATGTCATGTGAGACTATATGGAATATGGTATCTTATTGATAAAGTAGATCCAGTAGAATTCTTTCACATTAATGGTGAATCACATACTCAACAATACCAGTAGAAAATGAGGGAAAGCACTTCTTTAAGAAAAGAGTTGTGGGAATCTGGAACAATATACTGTGGCATACATTTGAAGAAGAAAGTTTGACAACCTTTAAGAAGAATCTGGATATTGGATAGCTTAGCTATTAGCTAAACAAATATGCTTAATGAACTGAATGGTCTTCTCTCATTTGTCAAATTTCTTATGTTCTTATGTACAGAAAACTGATTTGGTGTAGCCTTTGTCTGGGGCTGTGACCTAAATTTTGAGTGAAGGCTTTCTAATGGCGACTTGACCAGGCATTGTTCCACTCAAATATTGCTAGGTAAATGCTCCTAATGAGCTTTTTGTGTTCTTAAGAAGTTGCAATGGCTTGCCATGCAAACTGGATTCCTGGTCAGAGTGTGAAAACAAATTGACAACTTTTTATGAAAATTCACAAGCTGTAACAATTGCTTTTCGTTCTTTTTTACATTGTACATTTTATTTTGGATTATTCTATGTTACCTGGGAAGTCTGTTTGTAAACTTGTCACATTTGGATCCCTTGAGTCTAAAATAAAGAAAATAATAAAAAGAAAAAAATGAGCAATTCCAAAAATAGGGGAACATATTTTCCTGATTTGTTTCGAAAACCATGGCAACCATACCATGGCAACCATAACATCTTAGTTTAATTCTTATATGATAAGCAACGTATAGTGCATTCAGAAAGTATTCTGACCCCTTCACTTTTTGTTGTTTTTTAAATTTTGCTATGTTGCTAAAATGTCACGACATGGTATTGTCTGAGCCACTTAATCCAGACCAGGGTCACCATTGGGCTGGTGGGGGCTAGGAGCAAGCACAGGGTACAAGGCAAGAACAAACCCTGAAAATGGTGTTGTTTTCTTTTTTTCATCTTTTTTGTACCCACTGGCTATTATTATTAATACACTGCATCTATTTGCACTTAAACAATTCATACCATACTATTTTCTAAATCCACTTAATCCTGAGCAGGGTTGTGGGGGCGCTGGAGCTTAACCCAGCAAGCATAAGGCACATGGCAGGAAAAATCCCTGGACAGGGCACCAGTCCTTGCAGGGTGAACATAAACATGTGCCAAGGCCAATTTAGCATCACCAATTCATCTAATCTGCATGTCCGGACTGTGAGAGGAAACCGGAACACTCTGAAGAAATCCACCCAAACATGAAGACAACATGCAAACTCCACATGGGGGGCCTGGGTTGCGAACCCTGGTCTCCTTACTGCAAGGAGCAGTACAACCACTGCACCAACATGTTAAAATCATTTAAATTCATTTTTCCTCTGATCAAGCAGAATTCTCACAGAGCTGCACATGAAATATCTGGAGTTTTTTAGTTTCATTAAAAAACGCATTTCTAAACACACAAAGGTACCACAGCTAAGCAAAAACCAACCCATGGGAGTCAAGGAATTAATTGCCTGTAGCGCTCAGCGACAGGATTGTGTCAAGGCACAGATCTGCAGAAAGACATAAAAAATTCTACAGAATTGGAGATTCCCAAGAGTGCAATGGCATCCATAATCCTTAAAAGGAAGAAATTTGGAAACACCACGACATGACTTCTTAGAGTTGGCCACCCAGTCAAACTGAATAATCTTGAGAGAAAGGCCTTGGTAAGAGAGGTGACCAAGACTTCGATGGATACTCTGACTTAACACCAGGTAACTTTCGTGGTGATGGGAGAAAGTGGTAGGAGGACAACCACCACTGCCACACTCCACTAATCTGGGCCTTATGCCAGAGTGGCCAGATGATACATGAAAGTCTGCCTGGAGTTTGCAAAAAGGCACCTAAAGCACTCTCAGACTATGACAAATAAGATTCTTCTGTCTGATGAAACCAAGAATGAACAGTTTGGCTTCAACTCTAAATGTCAATTCTGAAAGAAAACAAGCACCACTCATCACCTGAAACAATACTACTCTGATGGTGAAGTGGAGTGGTGGTGCCATCATGCTGTCAGGTTGCTTTTTAATGGCAAGGACTGGGAGACTAGACATAGTTGAGGGAAAGCTGAACAGAGCAAACTACACAGATATCCTTAATGTAAACCTGCTCCAGAGCACTCTGTACCTCAGACTGGGTTGAAATTTCGCCTTTGAACAGAACAAGTCTAAGCACAAAGAAAAGACTAAACAGCAATAGCTTATGGACAACTTTGTGAATGTTCTTTAGTGATCCAGCCAGTGCCCAGAGTTGAACCCATCTGAACATCCCTGGGGAAACCTGGAAGCACCTGTTCACTGATGGTCTCCATCCAGTCTGACATAGCTTGAAAGGATCTGCAGACAGGAGCAACAGAAAATCCCCAAATCCAGGTGTTTGAAGCTTGATGCTTCATAACCAAGAAGACTCCAGGTTATAACCTCTGCCAAAGGGGCTTCAGTGAAATGCTGAATAATGGGTTTAAATACTTGTGTCAATGTCATATTTCATTTTTTTTTTTTTTTTAACAAATTTGCTGAAATTCCTAAAATCCTGTGGTATTGAGTGTTGCTTGAAGGAAAAACTGAATTTAAATGATTTTAGTAAAATGCTGTAGCATAACAAAATGTGTCAAATTGAAGGAGTCTGAATACTTGCTGAAGGCATTGTATATTTATTGGGAAAATTAAAAAATGATTATTTGTTGACCTAACCAAACCTGTGAGTCACTATTTTCTATATTTCCTTTAAGTACATCAATACAAGTACATTGTGAAAAAGCAGTACAGAGGCACTAAACACAAAGCCAGGGTAACACCTGTGATTCAGCTATAATCTTATACATGTTAAATGGGAAAATGTATCTCACGTGCACCCTCATTTATTTCTCTGGTGAGAGGATTTAGTGCTTCAAAAAAATTGCTGTGCTCACTTTTCATGATTTTTATCAGGAACTCATACATTTGACATTAGTGAAATACATGAAGTCATCTTTTAAAATTAAATTAATGACCATTTTCAAGGGTGTATGATGGTGCAATGGATAGTGCCACTGCCTGTTAGCACTATGGACCTTTTATTGATTCCCTGCCTGGACATGCTGTCTTTGTGCCTGAGTAGGTCCTCTTCAGCTTCTCACTCAAATCCAGAGGCATGCAGGGTTACATTAAAATGACAATTTTAAACTCGCCAGGTGTGACTGAGCATGGATGTGTGCACATGTGTGGGTGTGTGCCCTGTTATGGCCTGTTGTGTTCAGCGCTGCTTCTTGATTTCTCATATATGTTTGGCTAACTGTGGGCCTTTTCCCCACTAAAGGTTTTTCTGAAACAATATTACTGTGTTTTTATAAAAGGCTTACTTACCAACACTTGCTCAAAATATTACTTCAGAATTACCTGTGAAATTTGTATGGAGGATGATTTCAAGCTGATCTCCAGCACCTACAGTAGAGAAAAAATAACTTAAAATAAGGTCTGCTATATTAGTGCACATTTTCACTCTGAAAAGCTCTCTGCATTTGAGAACGGGATTAGGAGCAAAGACAAAATAAGAAACACTACATTACAAGAAAAACTACCAAGAAACAGCTGCAGCAAAAATTACCAGTGGGAGCTGCAGAAAATGTGCTCTGCTGATCAAGTGAACCTGAAAAAATATGAGAAGAATGTACCTATAAGTAATTACATTATCTGAAAACATTTTAACATCAAATGATTAGAATTTTGATAAAATAAACAAAAGCAGTAGTTATCACCACCTGTGTTAAGCATCCATTTAATGCTAATGGTTGTGGCGAGTGGCTGGGGGTGGTACCCAGCCAGGACTCCCAGGAGGGCTTACGCCTCCTCCAGACCACGAGGGGGCAACCGTGGCTTTGGGGACCACGGGAACAGAGCTTAGAAGCTCAACCCTATTAGGGCCCGTGGTCACCACCAGGGGGCACCCCAATGCCTGAGGAGCCCTGGCCCTCAGCACTTCCACCACACCCGGAAGTGCTAGAGGGAAGAAGACCAGGGACACCCGGAGTGCTTCCGGGTGTGCAGCCAGTACTTCCGCCACACTTGGGAGTGCCGGCGGAAGCTAATTGGGAGGCACCTGGAGCACGCCCGGGTGTGTATAAAAGGGGCCGCCTTCCTCCATTCGATGGCTAGAGTTGGGTGGAAGAGGACCGAGCTTGGAGGAGAGGAAACAGAGGCAGTCAGAAGAGAGAGAGAGAGAGAAGGAGAGAGAGAGAGAGAAGGAGAGAGAGAGAGAGGCATTTGGAGAATCCAGGACTTTGGGGTGATTGGTACTACGGCACTGGGGTGTGTGCTGTTTATTTGTAAATATTATTGTAAATAAAGGTGTGTTGGGTGATAAAACAATGTCTACCTGTCTGTGTCCAGGCTGTTCCCCACATGGTTTACAACCATTTAATGTTGTTATTAATGCCCAAGGCAAACATGTTTTCAAGGTTTTGATTGAAAGAAAGCAGTTAATAGATTTTTCTAACTGGTGAAAAAAATACTTGAGTTGCAAAGATACATTTCCATCCATCCATCCATCCATCCATTGTCTCCCGCTTATCCGAGGTCGGGTCGCGGGGGCAGCAGCTTGAGCAGAGATGCCCAGACTTCCCTCTCCCTGGCCACTTCTTCTAGCTCTTCCGGGAGAATCCCAAGGCGTTCCCAGGCCAGTCGAGAGACATAGTCCCTCCAGCGTGTCCTGGGTCTTCCCCGGGGCCTCCTCCCGGTTGGACGTGCCTGGAACACCTCACCAGGGAGGCGTCCAGGAGGCATCCTGATCAGATGCCCGAGCCACCTCATCTGACTCCTCTCGATGCGGAGGAGCAGCGGCTCTACTCTGAGCCCCTCCCGGATGACTGAGCTTCTCACCCTATCTTTAAGGGAAAGCCCAGACACCCTGCGGAGGAAACTCATTTCAGCCGCTTGTATTCGCGATCTCGTTCTTTCGGTCACTACCCATAGCTCATGACCATAGGTGAGGGTAGGAACATAGATTGACCGGTAAATTGAGAGCTTCGCCTTGCGGCTCAGCTCCTTTTTCACCACGACAGACCGATGCAACGCCCGCATTACTGCGGATGCCGCACTGATCCGCCTGTTGATCTCACGCTCCATTCTTCCCTCACTCGTGAACAAGACCCCGAGATACTTGAACTCCTCCACTTGGGGCAGGATCTCGCTACCAACCCTGAGAGGGCACTCCACCCTTTTCCGGTTGAGGACCATGGTCTCGGATTTGGAGGTGCTGATTCTCATCCCAGCCGCTTCACACTCGGCTGCGAACCGATCCAGAGAGAGCTGAAGATCACGGCCTGATGAAGCAAACAGGACAACATCATCTGCAAAAAGCAGTGACCCAATCCTGAGCCCACCAAACCGGACCCCCTCAACACCCTGGCTGCGCCTAGAAATTCTGTCCATAAAAGTTATGAACAGAATCGGTGACAAAGGGCAGCCCTGGCGGAGTCCAACTCTCACTGGAAACGGGTTCGACTTACTGCCTGCAATGCGGACCAAGCTCTGGCACTGATCGTACAGGGACTGAACAGCCCTTATCAGGGGGGCTGGTACCCCATACTCTCGGAGTACCCCCCACAGGATTCCCCGAGGGACACGGTCGAATGCCTTTTCTAAGTCCACAAAACACATGTAGACTGGTTGGGCAAACTCCCATGCACCCTCCAGGACCCTGCTAAGGGTATAGAGCTGGTCCACTGTTCCGCGACCAGGACGAAAACCACACTGTTCCTCCTGAATCCGAGGCTCGACTATCCGACGGACCCTCCTCTCCAGGACCCCTGAATAGACTTTTCCAGGGAGGCTGAGGAGTGTGATCCCTCTGTAGTTGGAACACACCCTCCGATCCCCCTTCTTAAAGAGGGGGACCACCACCCCGGTCTGCCAATCCAGAGGCACTGTCCCTGATGTCCATGCGATGTTGCAGAGGCGTGTCAGCCAAGACAGTCCTACAACATCCAAAGCCTTGAGGAACTCCGGGCGTATCTCATCCACCCCCGGGGCCCTGCCACCAAGGAGTTTTTTGACCACCTCGGTGACCTCAGTCCCAGAGATGGGGGAGCCCACCTCTGAGTCCCCAGGCTCTGCTTCCTCATTGGAAGGCATGTTAATGGGATTGAGGAGGTCTTCGAAGTATTCCCCCCACCGACCCACAACGTCCCGAGTCGAGGTCAGCAGCGCACCATCCCCACCATATACAGTGTTGACACTGCACTGCTTCCCCTTCCTGAGACGCCGGATGGTGGACCAGAATCTCCTCGAAGCCGTCCGAAAGTCATTCTCCATGGCCTCCCCAAACTCCTCCCACGCCCGAGTTTTTGCCTCAGCAACCACCAAAGCCGCATTCCGCTTGGCCTGCCGGTACCTATCAGCTGCCTCCGGGGTCCCACAGGACAAAAGGGTCCCGTAGGACTCCTTCTTCAGCTTGACGGCATCCTTCACCGCCGGTGTCCACCAGCGGGTTCGGGGATTGCCGCCACGACAGGCACCGACCACCTTACGGCCACAGCTCCGGTCAGCTGCCTCAACAATAGAGGCACGGAACATGGCCCATTCGGACTCAATGTCCCCCACCTCCCTCGGGATGTGGTCGAAGTTCTGCCGGAGGTGGGAGTTGAAGCTACTTCTGACAGGGGGCTCTGCCAGACGTTCCCAGCAGACCCTCACAACACGTTTGGGCCTACCACGCCTGACCGGCATCCTCCCCCACCATCGAAGCCAACTCACCACCAGGTGGTGATCAGTTGACAGCTCCGCCCCTCTCTTCACCCGAGTGTCCAAGACATGTGGCCGCAAGTCCGACGACACGACCACAAAGTCGATCATCGAACTGAGGCCTAGGGTGTCCTGGTGCCAAGTGCACATATGAACACCCCTATGCTTGAACATGGTGTTCGTTATGGACAATCCGTGACGAGCACAGAAGTCCAATAACAAAACACCGCTCGGGTTCAGATCAGGGGGGCCATTCCTCCCAATCACGCCCTTCCAGGTCTCACTGTCATTGCCCACGTGAGCATTGAAGTCTCCCAGCAGAACGAGGGAGTCCCCAGAAGGTATGCCCTCTAGCACCCCCTCCAGGGACTCCAAAAAGGGTGGGTACTCCGAACTGCTGTTCGGTGCATACGCACAAACAACAGTTAGGACCCGTCCCTCCACCCGAAGGCGAAGGGAGGCTACCCTCTCGTCCACCGGGGTAAACCCCAATGTACAGGCTCCAAGTTGGGGGGCAATAAGTATACCCACACCTGCTCGGCGCCTCTCACCGGGGGCAACTCCAGAGTGGTAGAGAGTCCAGCCCCTCTCAAGGAGATTGGTTCCAGAGTCCAAGCTGTGCGTCGAGGCGAGTCCGACTATATCTAGCCGGAACCTCTCAACTTCGCGCACTAGCTCAGGCTCCTTCCCCTTCAGAGAGGTGACATTCCACGTCCCAAGAGCCAGTTTCTGTAGCCGAGGATCGGACCGCCAAGGTCCCCGCCTTCGGCCACCACCCAACTCACACTGCACCCGACCTCCTTGGCCCCTCCCATAGGTGGTGAGCCCATGGGAAGGGGAACCCACGTTGCCTCTTCGGGCTGTGCCCGGCCGAGCCCCATGGGTGCAGGCCCGGCCACCAGGCGCTCGCCATCGAGCCCCACCTCCAGGCCTGGCTCCAGAGTGGGGCCCCGGTGACCCGCGTCCGGGCAAGGGAAAACGCCGTCCAAAATGGTTTTTCTTCATAGGAGGTTTGTTTAACCGCTCTTTGTCTCATCCCTCACCTAGGACCAGTTTGCCTTGGGTGGCCCTACCAGGGGCATAAAGCCCCGGACAACAGAGCTCCTAGGATCATTGGGACACGCAAACCCCTCCACCACGATAAGGTGACGGTTAAAGGAGGTTAAAGGATACATTTAGATGCATTAATTACTCATAATAGTGGGTTTTGATCTTCATCTGAGTCTGTATAATAGGCAAACAGAATCTGTTTAAATTAGGATACACTCTAGCAATCAGAGTTCTACTTGTTAATAATGAACACACCATTTAAACATTTAATCTTGGTTCAAAACGTCTGTGAATCTCTAGATTAAACAATGTCTCCAAAAGCTAACTGATGTTGGGTAATGAGATGGGATTGGAGGTACAGTTTGAAGGCACACAAAAATTTGAACAATGACAGAGTCTGCTCTCCTCAAGAAAGATTTGTTCATGTGAAAAGGAAAGCCATTTTCAGTCATTCATTCATTCATTTTCAAACCTTCTTAGTCCTGAGCAGGGACGTGGAGGTGTGCTGGAGCCTATCCCAGCTAGCACAGCTTTTAAATTTTTAACAACCTAGCATACAGAGAATGTTTATGCTGCAGTTACTATCTGAATGCCTCCTTTTTCCCTGTTCTGTAGGGTTCATTCTGCATTTTTTTTCTGCAGAAAAAAATATTTAATTCTTAAAAAAGGTTATTTCAAAGGTCATGTGAACTGGAGATATTAGTTAAACATTACCTTTCAGCAGTTAGTTGCAATTTAGATGCAACTTTCATCATACAAAATATTTAAGGGATTTATTTACTTTATTTTCACAGTATTAGGTCTGGAAAAACACACACTTCACATTACAAGAAAAAAGAAAAACTTACTTGATGATTGTGTTGGAAAGTTAATGCTGGAGGGATCTCCTGCAAATTGAATACATCCAAAAATGAGTATACTATTTATACATTTTAGTACAGGATTATCAATTTGATTGATATGATTTATATTTTATTTGTAGATATTAGACAAAAAAGCCACCCTAGATGACCCTGAACTTTCACTTGCACTGTCTATCCACATCTCCTGAGAAGGGTGACTATGACTGTATACACAAAGCAGTCGATATTAGACTACAGTAGACCTCATCCCTAACAAGACTTTCCATCTTTTTGGCACAATATCCAAGTCTGCTTGGAGATGGACTCCCTTTTGCTGTCCTGAGTCACCCGTGGGTGTTCAAGGTGCAACTGCTGTAGAATGTGTGATGTGTAGAATGAATGCATCTTTACCAAATACCGAAAACATTGTTGACCAATGTCCGTACTTTGAGACTTTTTCAATCTGTTGGTCACTTTGCTAATAGTGTCAGCCTTCATTTATGAACAAGAACACGTGCTACTTAAACTTCTCCACTTAGATACAGCTGCTTAATTGGCTACTTGCTTAACAACTGAATAACCAAAATGTCAGCTCAAATAGAAAAAATACAGCAAGTGCTTGGAGTTCATTTACATTGTTGGTGAATTACTTATTATATTTGTTCAACATTAACAATTAATTGATTACATGTATACAGTAATCCCTCGCTATATCACGCTTCGACTTTCGCGGCTTCACTCTATCGCGGATTTTATATGTAAGCATATTTAAATATATATCGCAGATTTTTTGCTGGTTCGCGGATTTCTGCGGACAATGGGTCTTTTAATTTCTGGTACATGCTTCCTCAGTTGGTTTGCCCAGTTGATTTCATACAAGGGACGCTATTGGCAGATGGCTGAGAAGCTACCCAATCAGAGCATGTATTACGTATTAAATAAAAGTCCTCAAATATATTGTGAGCACAGGGGCTGTTCGCACCCGTAGAAGATACGGCCACTCCTCAAAAAACACTGAAAGATTACCTTCACATTGCTCTCTTCCTTGCTGGGCTTAAATGTGGCTGTTTTGTCAAGCGATAGATAGATAGATAGATAGATAGATAGATAGATAGATAGATAGATAGATAGATAGATAGATAGATAGATAGATAGATAGATAGATAGATAGATAGATAGATAGATAGATAGATAGATAGATATGCTTCCTGCATGGTGCTTCGCATACTTAAAAGCTCAAACGGCACGTATTGATTTTTAATTGTTTGTTTTTCTCTGTCTCTCTCTCTCACTCTCTCTGACATTCTGTGCTCCTGACGGAGGGGGTGTGAGCAGGGGGGCTGTTCGCACCACTAGACAATACGGACGCTCCTCTAAAAAAATGCTGAAAGGCTACCTTTATATTGCTCCATTCCTAGCAGCTGCGTTGTCCGGCGGTGCTTCGCATACTTAAAAGCCAAACAGCCCTATTGATTTCTGATTGTTTGCTTTTTTCTCTCTATCTCTTTGACATTATCAGCTCCTGACGCGCACTCCTTTGAAGAGGAAGATATGTTTGCATTCTTTTAATTGTGAGATGGAACTGTCATCTCTGTCTTGTTATGGAGCACAGTTTAAACTTTTGAAAAAGAGACAAATGTTTGTTTGCAGTGTTTGAATAAAGTTCCTGTCTCTCTACACCACCTGTGTTTCTGTGCAAATCTGTGACCCAAGCATGACAATATAAAAATAACCATATAAACATATGGTTTCTACTTCGCAGATTTTCACCTTTCGCGGGGGGGTCTGGAATGCAACCCCCGCGATAGAGGAGGGATTACTGTATAAGGATTTTCTAATCTACTCAAAGTGCATTACATAGACCATGGGAAATCACAAAATCCACCAGGATAATGCAACAGCAGCCATTTTGCAGCAGTGTACTCATCACGCATTACCTATTAAGTAAAGAAGGGGTGAGAGACAGAGTTAGCCAATATGGGACAGGGGATGATGTGGGGACCAGAATAACCAGAATATGGTGTGCAATTTTGCCAGGACATCGGAGAACACCCTACTCTTTTCTAAACATGTCCAGGAATCTTTTATCATTACAGAGAGAGAGGACCTATATTTTTATGTCTCTTCTGATGAATGGCACCAATTTATATAGCACAGTGCACTTGTCACTGCATTGCAAATCAAACACAAACCACAGGGTAAGCTCACCAGAAGGCCTCACCAACACCTCTTCCTGCAGCAGTCCAAGATTTTCCTAGATGGTTTCCCATAGCTGAGCCCAAACATGCTTAGCTTTAGGTGCAGGTGGTACGGCTGCTGGGATTCTATCACTTATCAAATTAATTTTGCAATGTAGAGATGACAACATGAAAGCACAATAAACCACAAGCAGCATGAATATATCTAATAGTTCTTGATACGCTAACTTTTGCTTAGCGGTGGTATCCCAGGGACCAGTCACAACCTTTTAACAATCATCTGTGAAGTGGCTGAGAGTTTGTCCATTCCTGCCTAATTGGAAACGTTCTACTAAATGTCCTAAAGAGGCTGAGGAGTGTGATCCTACAGAGTGTAGCTCTCTTCCAGGAAGGGGGGCAGTACCTCAGGGTGGTTATTCTGCTTTACAGAATATCTGTTTGTTATTCGAGGAAATGTTAACACTGTTTCATGAATATTCATGTAAATAGTTGTAAGGAAAGGGAATTAGAAAAACAGGAAGTTGGTGGGTAGACAGTATGCTTTGCGAATAGTGTGTGTTTCTTAGTCTTATTGAGGCAATGCTTGTAAGCATTATTTTAAATTAACTGGATTAATATATAGCTAATTTATTGTTGTTCATTGTAGACTGCTAATTATTTGCAATTTATTTCTTTTTAGTTTCACTCTGACTTCACGAAAATCAAAATCAAATTGGAGGAAGGTACTATCTCCTGAGTTTATGAATCTTCTGTGAATTAGAGTTTGGCTGCGGTTTAGTTTTGGGTTCAAACACCAATGACGAGAACAGCACACTAGTAGTTTTGAGATACTACTACCATTTTCATGGAAAATTCCATAGATATCCCCAAAATACATTATCTAGCACTTTTGAAATTTCTAGCTGGATTTTGTCCATCACGTAATCTGTCACTCTATAAGTTTCTGTGCACCAGTGATGAATTCTGATTCTATCCAGAGCTTATTTTCAACAGGCTTACTACGTTTATGGAAGATCAGCATGAGGCTGAATAATCACCTTGATTTATTTTGATTTGGCTCATTAACCACATGCAGCTTGGCATATTCTTCTCAGTATCACATAGGCTTACACTGTTTTTAGCATAAATATGTACATTATTGGTTAAGTGGCTTAGTGAAGCTATTGAAATGAGTTTGTCTTTTGGTGGACTGACGTCTTGATCAGGTTTGTTCTTGCTTTGTGTGTTTTGCTGCTGGAACAGGCTCAGGCCTCTAAAGATATGCTGTAAAGGAAGATGTGATTTCACAAAAGGCATCTTTGTCTAATTAAACTTAAAAACACATTTGCATGTCCTCAGCTCAAATGATAATTCACAATTTGCTGTCTTTACCTGCCAAATCCGTATTTAGATAATCTGACTGAGGCATGGTGGCAGATTCCACTCCTGTATAAGAAACAAAAGTATAAAAGACGTTTCAAGTTAATTCAACTTTTAAATGCCATTTTATCTAATTGGTGAATTCAAGTGAATGTTGGGGGGCAAAAATTCCTGGTCTATAGCACAAGAGTAGGGTTTAGTTATTGAATATGCTACTAGGTATTGCACGTTCACAGAATGATTAATCAAAAAGTTGATGGGTGCGTATTTCTAGTGTTTATTCTATAATCGCACTGGTGACCATGTCACTTTTTTTTCCCTAAAAGCCACTGTGGCAGATTTTCAGGAGACAATGATGATCATGTTTTTCAACATTGATGGACATATCATAAAGAGTTTGTTCCCCATAAATGGGCAGTTAGTCAGCCACATTACACTGAGCTGCTGCAACATTCATGGGAAAACATCAGTAAAAAATCCACAGAATAGATGCATGTTGTCAGTCAAAGGCTTTTTGACCAAAAACAATGTGGTTGTTGTTTTGCAACCACTGTTTTGCCAAATCTCGATCCCTATGACATCTTTTTTGTTGTCAAAATTAAAATTTAGACTGAATGGAAGAAGATTAGCTACCATGTAAGAAATCCTGGAAAAAACACAGGAGGTTTTAGACATGGTCAAAGAAGATGAGTACAGCAGATATTTCCAGGAATGGTAGTAGTGCTGGGACAAGTGTATTACATCTGAAGGAACTGCAACAAGATACATAATTATTATTTTTTTTTTAATATTTCAAGAAGTTTTGGGTGCCCCCTCACATGTAGCATTAATAATGAAGATTCCTCTGTGGCTGATGTGATTTCCCAATGAAAGTTATCTTGAAACCATTGTAACTAGATTTTGTCTCTTATGCATTTGTCAGGTTGATTTCTCATATTTTATTTTCACGTACGTACAGGATAGGGGTTATTCCATATTTTTTTTCAATGTGCAGTTTACAGTTTCTGTCAAATCTAAGCATCAGAAAGATTCTTTGGGTTTCAAAACCCTATTTTGCATGGAAAATTTTTATATAAGCTTGTAAAAAAATAAAGCAGCTAATCATAACAATTACATGGAGGCTAGATTTCTATCTCAGTCTTGTTTCAGTCTCGCCTCCCATTACAAGCTATTTCTTTAGTCTTAAAATTAATATTTACAGAAACAAACAATTATTGCTTGGTGTTTAAAATGATACTCTTGTAGGTCCTTCCATTAATCTTCAGTAAGCAAACCTCTAGCTGACTTGGAAATCCAAAATCGATACTTAGGAGGCAATCAGCATGGAAACAAATGAGCAGCACTACTCATAGCTGAGGAAACTATATGCCAAAGAATAAATAATAATTCTTTGCATTAATAAAATAATAAGACTAAAACTCTGCTACAGAGCAGTATGAGGTTACCATGACTAATAGAATACATAAAGGCTATCATCTTCTGTTTCTTACCAATATAAACAACTACTACTCTTCCAAGAGAAGATGGAAATTTGTTTCAAATGTTTCATTACAGAAGAGCTCTTAATCATTTATTGCTTTAAGCAGTTTATAGAATTAGCTCTAAAATGAGCTCAAATTGTGATCCAAAGTAATTTTATTTTGTGTACTGTTTAGTTCAGCATGTTGACTGTAGATCACAAAGAAATTAAAAACTGTGATGGTTATTATACAGAATGAACATAGTAATTAATGGTTATTCATCAGATGTTCTGTTAAAACGTCCAGTCTATTTTTGGATGATTCTGATGCTTATTAATTCAGAGGTCTGTCAAAATACAAAAATGTGACAATGTAACACTTGACAGAAAAACAAACCATACATTGTGTTCTTGTTATATGTTATATTGTTTGTGTTTATCACTTTTTTGAAATTCCTCATAAGGCCACTTAGAGTTACAGTGCTTGTTAGTTTACAGTGGATTCAAACAGTAGACAGTTATTGAGATGGGCCCATCTTCATGAGCAAGCCACATCCATCAAGCTGTAATTATAGACAGAGCTACACTGACTTTAATTTGTCTATGTGTACAGACCCTGTAATTCTTAACAGTCTTTGTAAAACAGACATGTATGAAATTGTTAAAAGCATTTGGTGAATGAACAAAATTAAACATTTATAGAATTATTATTATTATTATTATTAATTACATTTGAACCTTTTATCATGCTATAGCAAAATATGTCTAACTACAACATTCTCACATTGGCATTTATTTCTTTTATATTGGCTCACACAATGCAAGTTTTTCAATTTGGCTTCTTTCATACCATAAGATGGAGAAGCTATGACATATTTAGTAGAAAAAGCAAATTGTAATAAAGCCAGGGAAATCTGACAGTGATGGAAAGTTAACGTTTAACCAACTCACATATTTGCCAAACTCCACAAAACTGACTCGATGAACCTCAGCAGAGTAAAAAAAAAAGATGCTTCAGCCAAACAAAACTGATAATTTCATCCATGTGTAAAATATAACTTGGCATAATTGCTCTTAAAATTGCATGCACTTGCTCTGGTCCAGTGGAACCAGTGCCTTATTAATAAAGTACCTGACTGAAACATCATCAGAAACGCAAGAACAACAGCTACAGTGGGGGAAATAAGTACAGAATGCATCAACATTTTTTTCAGTAAATCTACTTCCAATGAGGCTATTCACATGAAATTCTCACCAGACAGTGGTATTAACTCAAGAAATCCACAAATATAAATAATTTACAACATTAAAGTACAAAATAATGGTACATGTAATCAAGTGGAACCTATTGAACACAAAAAAAAAAGTATTGAACACACTAAGAAAAAACAGTAAACCAATGCAAGGAACCAGCTGAAATCTGTAAGTAGTCAGAAAGTAATTCCACCTCCTATCTGTGCAAATTGATATCAGCTGGGTTAGTACATGCCGATGGACTATAAAAAGGGCTACCAAGGTGTCACATAAGAAGAATCTCATGATGAGTAAAAGAAAAGAGCTCTCCCAAGATCTTTGCAACATATGTACCACAAAAGTCATTAACTTCTACAAAGTACAAAGTTTCTTCACCGGCTACAAAGAAACAAGACTGCACACTACAACCTCAACCATTCTGTTGCCTAGTTGGGTCTTAGGTTCTCTAATGCAGAGAAATAAACCCATTGAGCACTGAAGTTTAAAATGAGTTTAAAAAAGAGAAAGATGCTAGTGGATCAAGAATATGTAAGGGTAATATAAGGTTAGGCTCAAAGAAAGCAAAGCAGGAACAAATACGGCAAGCAAAAACAACAATAAGGTAAAGCACTAAAAGTGATTTCTTTATTGTAACAACATCAATTGCAAGGAATTTGGCTTGATGACACCTATACAAATACAACATTAATATACACAAAGCACATTAAGGAATGATTATCAGTTCCAACAAAAGAATTAAGAAAAATTTTAATGGAAAACACAAAAGATGTCAGATATATGTTAGATATTATATATATTAGATACTGTATATGTTAGACATATCATCAGGTCCAGACAGAGGAGCAGCTTCAGCGACAGACTGCTGTCACTTTCCTGCTCCACTGACAGACTGAGGAGATTGTTTCTCCCCCACACTATGTGACTCTTCAATACCACCCAATGGGGGTAAACGTTAACATTATTCAAAGTTGTTGTCTGTCTGTATACCTGCATTGTTATCACTCTTTAATTTAATATTTTCTTTATCAGTATGCTGCTGCTGGAGTATGTGAATTTCCCTTTAGGATTAATAAAGTATCTATCTATTTATCTATCTAAAAAGAGCACTGAGAAAAGGACAGGCTCTTACCAATTGCCTAATTGGAAATTGAATCCTTAGGACTTTTTTTGGATATAAACAATCACAAACATAAATACGTAGTAACAGTTTAGTAAGTTAGGCATAGTAAGAGGATCTGTGCCAGTAACTGACAGGTACAAGTTGCCTTTTATAAGTGGGATAGTATTATACTGACCTAGGGCAAAATACTGTAATGGTAAACTTAGGAACAGTAATGTGAAGATCAAATATACTTATAGACTAAATATACTACTCTGTATCTATTTATTTAGCAATTGTGAAGCCACAGGTATAGCCAATTATTCAACGTAAATTGACAATCTACCAGTAAGTTAAAGTTTGCAAAATTAACTAATCTGTAGAGTCACCTGAAGGGCTGGAACTCTGATGATCCACAGAACCTGAAACACAAACATGAAATGGGGCAGAACACTGTAAATGCTGCTTGATCACATATATCCGAGGTTTTATTTTGGTGGAAAAGACAACAAAGTGTTTTTTTCCCCTAAACTTCTGTTTTTGTTACAGAAATATTTTATATACCAACATTATTGCTACATAAATTCAGAATGTGACTCAATAAGTTAAAATTAAAAGAATCATTCATAAATGATGAAATACAATAATAATAAAAGTTGAACACACATGTTCCTTAACAATTGTACCTGTCAACACACTGCAATGACACAGTATTTACTAAACATAAACATGCACATGTATTGCTGTAATTTACATCACTGAGGAATGGCTTACTTCACAAAATGTTGGATTTATGTCCAACCCATACTATCAATAGATGTAATTTGACGCATTGTTCAATTTTGATGAGAAACTAGAATATTTTAAAATAATGTATTAATTCACTATCATACTGTTTTAAGGTAAAACAGACATACAGAAGAGAAGGAGCAGAGCTTTTACTCTGTTTAAATACAATAGGATCGGTGTCTTGACTGACATGGAGCTGCTGCAGGTAAAATGCTAATTCATCTGGTATCTATATAACATACTGTATTTGTGTTTTTCATGACCACTGGGTTTGATTTCTGGCCTAATCAATGTTTGGAGTAGACGCATTATCACATCTGAATGAGTTTTCTCCTTTCCCCAAAAGGAGCACTTTTTAGATTATTTAATTGGTAATTCTCAACTGAGGTAAGGTGTCCTAATAGCTCACTAGTTACAATGTTGTAACTCTGCACCCTACACCTTGTTGTTATCTTTGAAAATTTTAATATTCTCCCAATATTTGTGTAGGTTTTCCTCCCACGTAGGTACACTGATGAGTTCAAATTATCCTTTTTGATGGTGTGTGAGAGGGCCCTGTCATGGACTAACACTTGCTTCAGAGCTGTTTCCTGCCTTGTGCCCAGAGTGGCTTACACAACAAACAACCCACTGTGAATGTTTTTTGGCTGAAGCATGTGTGAGAATGTTATATTAAACAGGTATACATTGAAAAAATTGTTTTGGCTATTTCTTGTGATTTTAATATATTTTTCGGTGCCAAATTAAAAAATGAAAAACATTTTTTTTCTATTACGTACCATTGTTTTACAAAACAAAAAAAATGTAAAAAATTTAAAAAAAATAAAATAAAATAAAGAAGTGACAAAAACTAGAGAAGTTTTATATAAGAAAATGAATCTGAATTTTTGTTTTCTTGACATATATGTTTAAAAATATTAAATCAACTAAATATCTTCATGTTACATTCATTACTGTATACATTAATAAATTGTGTAGTTTGTTAAATATTAATTACATTTCTTTTCAATTTTGTACTTAAATATGACAAGATGGAAAACATTTCAATTACATTTTTATAGTGCTTTTTAGGAGTTTAATTTTGCAGATCTGTAAAATGTGTGTAAACTCGACACCACGGGGGGTAGGAGGAAGGGTATGCAGATGGGAAAAAAGGGTCTGAGACCCCTGTCAACTGTACTATCGCACCCTCTCAGTTTTGGATAAAAGAATTTTTAACACTTCTGTCTAAGGAGCTGCACTGGCAATTGGAAGGTTTCCGTTTCGAATCCCGTAAATGCCAATAGGGACTCTGCTCTGTTGGGCCCTTGAGCAAGGCCCTTAACCTGCAATTGCTGAGCGCTTTGAGTAGTGAGAAAAGCGCTATATAAATGCAAAGAATTAGTACTTAGTATTAATTCACATCAAAAGTGACACATTGGCCCAATGTAAATGTCCATCTGTCCAGTTCACTGACTCCAAATTGCATTGAAATACTACAAGCAAGAATAAAACCAGCTGCTTTCATATTCTGAAAATCTTTTGGAGACATTTTTCAACTTCCATGTATTAGTAATTGGTAAAGCACATTGTTGGTGATTTTAGTTTCATTTTACTGTAAATCTGTATTGTGCATTTAGTAGGTGAATTCAGCTTCCTATTTGCAGTAGTTGTGAATATTCACGTATTGCTTATTTGTCCTGTATTAACACTTATAAACACATTGTATTGCACATCAACTAATCCTTTTAAGTAGGTGCATGTGAGAAGAAGTCAAACATATTATGTTTTTTTTCTTTTTGAGCAGTTCATTAATAGGATAATAAAATATCAATTAAATAAAAATCTGACTTATTAAATAAAACCAGATGTTAACAGGAAGTATTCATTATGAATTCAATGTTTATTGGGGATGAAAGTGAAAGTAAAATTTCACTTGAGTAAAGGCTCTGTTTTAAAGAAACTATATCTGCTCTCCTCAGAATTTCAGTTGCTCTGCTACATATTATTTCCAGGTGTTGGCCCTAAAGCTTCTCTAAGTCTGGAAGAAATAAATCATCACTTAATCATTTAGATTTTTACAGTAAGCAGACTTTTATAGTTCTTTTTAACGGAAATGAAATGGTATGCCTTTGTACAACAAGTCCTTGCTTTATGATGTCAGAATCTAACCTTAAAGCTGATTGGCTGGAAAAAAAATCATCCATGAACGCCTTAACCCAAGCCAATACACTAATACTCCTTGCCATAATACAAACCCATAACATATTATTTTAATTATCAATACTACTTTTCCCCTCCAGTTTTTACTTTAAGAATATTACCGCCTCATTACATTACCTGCAGTATCCAAAGGAGAAGTGCTGTGATCCAGAGGACCTAAAATAAACAAATCAACTCAATTTAGTGTTACCTTGCATTTTTAACAATATGTCATTATACAGCTGATCCAAAGTAAAAATGTCAAAGCTGAAGTTTTTGATATGCATTTGCATATATTTTATTGTGAAAATGAACACAATATATGTGTTTGAAAATACTAGGGTGTTTCAGTAAGTAGCAAGTAATAAAACATAAGCAACAAGTCCACTGACAATAAAAACAGATTATTATCTGGGTAGGCATAGTTGTTAATATACGTATTATGTCTGGTTATTCTTTCAGGCGATCAGAGAGTATGATTAATTATTTACTGTGGTACATGTCACTTTGAAGATTGTAGACCATCTCAAAACAAGGTAAAATGTTGGCGTGTGTAGTGCGATTGGATTTCTGCGTGCCAAGGGCTCAACCCCAGCAGAATGTCTCATTGCTCCTTTGGTAACCTGTTTTTAATTGATGATGAGAATGATGAAATATCCTGGCTACACTGCCTTGCCTTGACGAACATTTCTTTTATATGGGAATTTGCCTATTTAGTGTCCCAGTGAAGTAAATGTTTGGACATGCTCACCAATTACATAGAAAAGTACTTCTTGACCATGTCTGTTCTTTTATTGTGAAAGTGGAAACCTTTGAAAAAACATCCAACTGCATTACCATACTTTTGGAATTCATGCAACTTTATGAGGTTAGGCTTAAAAATATCAGTAAATGTGCAAAGAAACTCTGTTTAGTTAATATTTTATACAACAACAGTATCCTAGTTGTTTGCATAAGTTACCCAAATCAAAAATGGTGTCTTGAGTGAAATAAAGTGTCAAAATCATCAGATTGAAAAAAATACAACTAAAGAATGGCTGCTGAGGCTGAACAAAGAAAATTAATATTATTCTGGTCTCACAAATCATCTTAATCATACCTCAAAACAATAGCTAATTTGCATGTCCAGTTATAGAAAGCCGAATCAACACATAAAAGGTTAAGGATGTGTCTGAAGCAGATGGTCACATTATGCAAATTCTAGTATGTCAGACTTGCCGGCTGCTGTTGCTAATCTTATCACATGACAATGTCAATTGACACGACTGAAAATTGCTAGGTATGTCAAATTTTGGCGACTGTGTGGTGACTTTACAGCACTATTGTGATTGCCTCTTTTTCTGACATGTGCTGCCTGACAGAGCTGGTGCTGTATGAAAGGTTAACAGGTATGGGAAGTTCAGCCACCGTCTTCTTTGTCTCCCTACACCCACCACTTTCCTGTCCTGTCTCACCATATCCATAAACCATCTCTTAGGCCTTCCTCTTTTCCTCTTACCTGGAAGGTCCACCCTTACACCCTTAACATCCTCCTCCCAATATACCCAACATCTCTCCTCTGCACATGTAAAGTTACTAACAACATTTCATTTGATGAACGGACCAAGAAGGAATATCATAAAACTTGCTACAATGGTCCAGTGAGCTAGAACAGAAACTCAGCTTCAAAACCAAGTACCCCTGCCACTTCTGAAGTCAGTTATTTTGGGCACCTGCTCAGTGGTCATGACATGAAAGTATATCCTACCAAGAATCCTGAAATGAGGCACACAGAGCCACCTAAAGAAAAAGGATAACTGCAAAGTGCAGAAGACATTAGTGTTGACAAAATGTCTACTGTCATGTCATCTTCTAAGTAATGTAACACTGACACTTAACATTTCATGTTATGCTAATAATTGCTGCATACTGACCTGTCAGGTCTGCTTGAGAACTTGTGCTTGTAATATCTCCATTATCTGAAAGCAAACAAAATCAATAATTTCCAAGCATTATGTAAAAAGGAAATATAAAAAACTCAAGCTATTGACATATTTATACAGTCTCCCACTTAATTCTATTAAATACTTCATATCATGAAAATGAAATATTTTCTGTCAGTAAATATTTCAACAATTCTTTCTCATGATTGAAAGTATCTGTGAAATGATTACCAAAATACACAGCTCTTGAATGTGCAACTGTCTTTAGTAATATTACTAAAATATACAGCTATTGCAAATAGCCAAGTCCTGTATACTGTACTTTATTTTCCATATAAATTTATTTTCCATACAACAGCATTAAAAATACTATACTCTGGTCTAAACCATAAAACTATTGTATTTTTAAGCATTTTAAGAATTAAGCCCAGCCAGAAATATGAGGACTCAACATATCCAGAATCATTCTATTAAAATGTGATTCATTACAAATGCTACACTGAACTCTTTCTCTGCAGTATTATAATGACAAATAATAAATCATGGTGGTCTGATTTTGGATTTTTAATACGTGGTGGACTAATAAATAGCATACTGCATCACTAAGTAGGCAGATACACAGTAGAAGTCAGATTTGTAAGTAAGTGGGCTGTCTTTGCGCCTTCGTTTATTTGTTAGAATGTATTATATGTGCCATGACAGTGATCGTTTTCCAGACTCTGGCACTGATCTTTTAAGTCAGAACTTTAATCATTAAAAATGTACCCAGTCTAGATGTATACAACAAAAAGCCAGTTATCATATTTGCTTCGCAGTATTTAATCTTTGTTTGCAAGCATATTATACTATAATCCATTTTTAAGTAAAGTTATTTCCGGATCGCAAAACAAAATAAAAATATTTAATTGGCCACAAAGAATGAAACAATTAAAATAATGTGAATTAACTAACTTTACAATAAACCCATATACAAGGGACGTTCAAAAAGTTTCCACACTTTTTTAAACTCTATTTATTAAGAGTTTCAAAAACAAAATACATCACTTTTCTACATATTCACCTTCGTTTGCGATGTAATTTTCACCAGCGTCGTAGAAACGTTTTAATGCCCAATTACTACTCCTCCCGCCTTCACCGTTTACAACGAAACTATAAAACTGCGGAAACTTTTTGAACGTCACTCATATTACTAGGACACAACGCTCAAGATAAACCACTCTTACGTTAGTCTAATTTTTAATGTTTACATTTGAGTTAGGATTATGGAAGAAGACGATCAGCTGTGGCAACCCCTAACAGGAGCAACCTAAAGAAGAAGATATTTGAGTTAGGATTAATATTGTGTTGTTCATAATATTTTATAAGGTATTCTAGACCAGTGGATCGAAAAAGTATTTTGGACTGAGGACCACTTTGCTGAATTAAAATCTAACAACGGACCACTTCATAATATTCACCTATTATTTTTTAAGCTTAATTTACGAAACGCATTTGTGTGAAAAATAGCTGGATTAAAACCTAACAGATATATGTTTCAAAGCCCTAGATTTCAGCCAAAGAGCCATAATAATCCTTACCCATAAAGGTCGATTAACAGCGGGTATGTGAGTCACCGGCTACAGGGATTTAAAGAGAAGGTTCTCACGGTGTACGCTCCGAGTAGCTGTCAGGTAATACGTGAAATAAATACATGCCCAAATGTTGCCCTTAAAATGCCCATTGGCTATCCTGCCACCTAGCCAGAGCCTCCACATTCTACTGCCTTTCTGTTCCACCGCTCCGTTTCCGTTACAGACTAGCACACGTAGTGTTCTGTTGGGGCCACTACGAGATTCCACTCCCGCCTCAGCGAAGTCTGCCGCTGGTCACGTGGGGTTCGAGGTCACAGTTCACCTTTGGCGCCAACTCACCGATTCGTATTAAGATCGAGAAGCGCCAGGATTTTTGAGAAAAAGAGCGTTTGAATATATGAGTGGTGTCTTGCTCTGTCCCTTATTGCAATCACTGTTTTTTAGTTTTGGTAAACGTTTTTGATATACCATCATTTTTAGAACAGTTTTTAAAACGGTCAGATGAATTCAGAGGAAAAAACATTGACGAACGAAGATGAGTTTTATCAATTAAAAGACGAGTGGTAGCAATTATTAGTAATACACCTTTACTTTTAGTGTTAGTTAATATTAATTTAGAATGTTTCTTAACCCTTTATTTTTTCATTTAAAGTTAAACGCAGTAACAGACTGAGTGCAGAAGTAGAACCACACAGCCATTAAGAAGGCATGGGCTTCACACATTGACTTTGTTATTTTTCTCCCTTTTTTGACCTTAAGATGTATTTTGGGTTATTTCCTATTTTTTCATCAACATTCATATGTAACTGTGCAATTTTTATAAATTAAAAGTATGGACATTTAGACTTTGTATTTTTTTATTACCTCTCAAGCTACACCACTGTTCTTACATTAAAATAAAGCATATATACCAAAGCATGAGGGGGAAAGAAAAAATACTTTTAGTTGTGCATGGTAATAATAACATACTTAACTTTCTTTTTTTGGTGTGAAATTGTTAACACTTCATTTCATTTTTTGGAGCAAGTACACCAAGGAAAAAGGTTGAGAACCCCTGGCCAAGATATATATATATCACAGCACTTTAACACACATGTCAATAGTTTGCTGAGGTTAAACAATTGCTTTCATTAATAGACCTACAATTATCCAAAATGATACAGTGTGACTACTGTTAGTAGTAATAAAGACCAAATATTATGCTCCACTTTGCACAATTAAGTTTATATTAGTGGTGAGCCCAGAAAAGAACACACAATATTTTGAGCGGCCTCAGCATAGAAAATTTGGGAACCCCGTTCAAGACCTTTATTACCAAAGATGTGCATACATTTTATATTCTTAGTATTGTATTTCTAAAGATAAGTGACACTGCAGCAGTAAATTCAGTATATACTGTATTATCTATGGATATAAGTTGATTTAAATTGTCTACTCGAATTCTAGAAACATAAGTTTACTTTCAGTTTCTGAGTTACTTAGGCTTATTTCTTGAAACAGTTATTTTTACATTCCAGGAACATTTGTTAAAACAGTGTATATGGTGTGGAACAATACCATAATCCATATACAAAAGCAAATTTTGCACCAAAAACCCTTAACTCATGCTTCAATATTAAATTATTTTGTCAATGAATAAGTCAGTGTCAACAAGATGAGAAATTCCTTTCACATTGTGTAGAACCATGGTGGTCAAAATGTTTAGATGTTATGTCTGTATGACAGTGGACTCTGGAAATGTGTTCCTTATATTCTAATTTAAGTCTTCTAGTAGTGATATTATAAAATAATATTTTATTAAAATATTTACAGATGTATTTTCAAATCAAAGTTCTAAGGAAAACAGGTAAATAATTATTAATTCATTTATTAGTTTATATTTAAAAACAGTTATTACACAGTTTATAGTTAATATAGTTTACAGAATATTGATATGCTTAAAGATAAACGCTGAATGATGTGTAATACATTGATGGCTTGGGCACCTCAGTGATTAATTAGCACTGCTGTTACATACCTGAAGAATCTACTGGTTGATGTCCATTATCTAAAAAATAATATTATATTAAAATATTCATAACTATGTTTTCAAATCGAAGTTAAAAAGAAAGCAGGTATATACACATTGATTCAGTTTATTGATTTATGTTTAAAAATAGGTATTACACAGACAGATTTTGGTTAATACGAGTGTATAGAATATTAATATGCTTTAAGATAAACTCGAAATTACACATATTAGGTTTTTACTGTTATTTTTCTAGTTATTTTGTATCAAAATGAAAATTATTCAGACATTCTACAATTGAAGGTTTTACATTCCAGTCTGCAGCTAAAGCAAAAGAGACAAGCATGGAATGTTTGGATAGGAAAATCAGTCTGTGCCATTGTAAGGCCATGGTTAATGACATGGACCATAAATGTGGCTCGTACTTCATCTGGGAAACATCTGAGAACTTTCTGACCCCCTTTTCTATTTTGCTGTCTTGCTTCCATACCTCTGCTACTTATCTTTACTCTTCTTCCTACTCCGTGAACAGGCTGTTGCCCAAGTTCAAAGTTTGCCTGAACAGGTTCCTCCATATTCAGAAGGTACACAAATTTAATTGCACTCAATCTCTATGGATGTGTTTGACAATTCTCAAATCTCATGAGTCCCACCTGTGAGCTAACTTGACAGTAAGTGTCACTGGTTGATCTATGATGTGAGAACCTCCAATTTGTTAGCGAAAGAGCTATAACCACTTTAAATTCTATTACTTGTAGGGATGTTGTTAAATGTTAAATTCTGTATTATTATTTGTGTACTGCTAAAAAAATTAATTCTTTTTTTGTACTAATCTTGAGTGTGTGTATATGCAATAACATTGGTTGTCAAATGTGCCTTTGCTCTTTATCTATTTGTATTTTCCTACAGCTGCAAACAAATTTCCCTCTGGGATAAAAGTCTACTTCAGTGGTCCCCAACCTTTTTGACAGCAAGGACCACTTTATTAGATGCAAATTTTTCCACGGGTGGCACGGTGGCGCAGTGGTAGCGCTGCTGCCTCGCAGTTAGGAGACCCGGGTTTGCTTCCCGGGTCCACCCTGCATGGAGTTTGCATGTTCTCCCTGTGTCTGCGTGGGTTTCCTCCAGGCGCTCCGGTTTCCTCCCACAGTCCAAAGACATGCAGGTTAGGTGGATTGGTGATTCTAAATTGGCCCTAGTGTGTGCTTGGTGTGTGGGTGTGTTTGTGTGTGTCCTGCGGTGGGTTGGCACCCTGCCCAGGATTGGTTCCCTGCCTTGTGCCCTGTGTTGGCTGGGATTGGCTCTAGCAGACCCCCGTGACCCTGTGTTTGGATTCAGCGGGTTGGAAAATGGATGGATGGATGGAAATTTTTCCACAGACCGGTCGGTGGGGGGGGGGGCTCGGGGGGGCAGTTTTATACACAATTTACATAACATTTCTATTATTATTAAGTTATTAAGCAGTTCGCATATGTTTGCAACCCGAGATTTTTCTTCTTTTTTTGCATATAACAAAGACATATGCTTTGCATTTGCCATTCCAGCAGACTGCACATCGCAAACATTAACACTGTTATCGTTTTTTTCGTGTCTGCCGTTTCTATAGGAGGGTGACAATGAGTTAAATTCCAATGGATGTTTTTCAGATGTTGACAAGCAATAAGCAAAAGGTATCACTGAAAACCACAGAAAACAAAAACATCAAAAAAAAAATAGTACGAGGAAAGTTCAAAGAAAGAATTTTTTTTTATAATGTTTCTGTTTGGGGATCGTTGTGTAGCCTAAATGTGTACAACTGAGCTGCTGCCACAGATCTAACTGCTCTGTGGATGATTCATTCAAGCATTTCAAGGTCACCTCGTTGTAATGAAAGCATCTGCTGAATGTACTTTGTAGTAACGAGATTTCTATAGTCTCGTGTCATATGGGGAAACTGTCGGAACCATAAAAATACTTTGTTGTAATACTCTCTCACCTCGGTCTCTCTCCTCTCTCTGGGCCGCTGCAAAGCCCAGCCCACCAAGCATTCTGAAAAGTCTGAGTGAGTCTCTCGCGGCCCGGCTGTCAGACGGCTGCGGACCGGTGGTTGGGGACCCCTGGTCTACCTAACCTAATCTGTTAACCAGTTTAACACTTTAGGATACATTACAATAACTCCATGTAACTGTAATTAAAAAAACAGAATTGACAGATTGTGACAAATGAATGGGCTTTTGTGCATGTGATGACATAAACATTTGTGGTCACGCATCGTAAAAAAAAATTCTGAGATGTGTATTGTGCAGCAGCGACACGTGAAATTGATCACTATGGGTCTGTAATGCCTTTAAATGTCCAGGACTGCCTGCATACTACACTGAAGTTGTTTATGATGGGAACTAAGGTAACATATTGACTTTCTACCTTGAAATGTTGATTTTTACGTACCTGCAGAATCAACCATGGAAATCTCAATTGGTTTATGTCCATTATCTAAAAAATAACATAAGAATTTTCATAAATAAGATTAATGATACATTTATTCAATAAATGAAAGTAATGTTACTATAAGCAGATTTAGTTTATAACACTTATTTTTTATTTTGCTTAATCAACATTATAAACTAAAAACTGCAAAAACTGTGCTTACCCAGCAATACTGCATATACATTAATCTATATTTGTTAACTCAATGGCCTGCACTGTACATACCTACAGAGACTGGCTGATGTCCATTATCTAAAATGAAAAGATTAGAAAAAAACATAATAATAAAAGGAAGAGCACTATGTATGAATGAAAGGTTTTTATAGACTTGTTATGCTGAACACTGTTACGTGATTAAATTACAGCATAAATGGATCCAATACTGAGCCCACTTTTTCCATGGCAGGACCAGTCCTGGAGGAGACTGTGGTCCATTATATAGCACACTCATGTTCAAATGCTCTTTGCCTTATATTGGGCCAATATCAGGATGTCTAGGGTTGGGGCAACATCTTAGTCTCTAAAGAGAACTCTTGTGAGCATAGAGAGTGCAGGCAAAATGCACACCACCCATATCCCAACCAGGACTCTTGCTAGGATCGAGATGAATGGCAACACTACCCTATGCACCACCTCAATAAATTACTGTATATGAATACGAACATTTCCAGGAGTTGGGTTTTCCAAAAAATGCATAGATTCATCGAGATGTGTGAGGAGAGAGAGAGTTCTCCATTTAATGTATAAAGGAATCAAAGTATTTCTTCCCTAATTTCATTGTCTTTTTAGTGTTATTGTTAATGGAAGAATTAGGGGACAAAGGGTCAATTAAGGGATTGTAAAAATACACAAACTGAGGTCAAGAGGTCAGGCACCAGAACAAAATCACCAGACAAAAGTCAAAATCAAAAGCCATTTGCAAAAGTGATCAGTAAAGCAAACTTGAAACCAAAAACAAAGCTATGAATATCTAGGCAATGACTGTAATGTGCCACCTTATTTTATTTATGAAACATGTAGAGGATCATGTGACAATGATTCATAAAATGGCAATGCCTTTTGCAGCAAAAAAAAAAAAACCTATATCAAAAAATAAATGTTATACAAGTAAGAGAAGTATGCCAAAATATCACAATAGTTTATACAAAGCAAAGGAAAGTAAAATACTAGAATAAGACATCAGAAATTGACTATTGATGTCCCATTTTTAGTGTCTATATTTACAATTTTGTTACCTTTTAGGATTTCCTTAAAAGTTTCCTCAAGTAAATTTCACAGACTACACATGACAGGAGAGATGGACAGATTGGCACTTGATTCTTTTGTTTTTGTGTGTTTTCAAAGGCAGCAGATCACACCATGATGATGTGTATGTAGTTAATTAAGACCTGGTCTGTACCTACCTAGGGGCTCTAAGTGGGTAACGTCCACTGGTTTATGCCCATTATCTAAAATATAGAATCAAATAGATTGTAAAATTGAATAAATTGAACCTGATTAAATTAATTAAATGAATTTTAAACACAATATAGAACATTTAACACATTCAATTCTCAGGGCTTTACATACCTGACAAATCTACATAGGTCACATCTACTGAGTGATGTCCATTATCTAAAATATTGAATCAGATAGACTAAACATTTGAAAAGAACTAATGTGAATAATTGAAAGTATTACATTATATGCAGAAAAAATAATCTTAAACACATTTTAGAAAATTTCAGTAAATCTAACAATTGATCTTTACATACCTAACAGCTGATGTCCATTATCTGAAAAAAGATATTTTATTAAAATATTTACAAATACATTTTCAAGTCAAAGTTCTAAGGAAATCAGGTAAATAATTATTGATTCATTTATTAGTTTATATTTAAAAACAGTTATTACGCAGATTATAGTTAATATAATTTGAAGAATATTGATATGCTTAAAGATAAACGCTGAATGTTGTGTAATACATTGATGGCTAGGGCAGCTCAGTGATTAGCACTGCTGTTACATACCTGAAGAATCTACTGGTTGATGTCCATTATCTAAAAAATAATATTATATTAAAATAAACATTACTATGTTTTCAAATCGAAGTTAAAAAGAAAGCAGGTATATACACATTGATTCAGTTTACTGATTTATGTTTAAAAACAGGTATTACACAGACAGATTTTGGTTAATATGAGTGTATAGAATATTAATATGCTTTAAGATAAACTCTAAATTGTATGTAATACATCAATAGCTAGGGGCAGCACAGTGGTTAGCAATGGTATTACATACCTGAAGAATGTACTGACTGATGTCCATTATCTAAAAAATAATATTTTATTCAAAATATTTATAAGTAAATTTTCAAGATAAAGTTAAAAAGAAAACTGATAAATAACTATTGATTTAAATTATTAGGTTTAAAAATCTGTATTACACAGACAAATTTTAGCTAATATAATTTACAGAATATTGATATGTTTTAAGATAAACACTGAATGATGTGTAATAAGTACATTGATGGCTAGGTCAGCACAGTGATTAGCACTGCTGTTACATACCTGAAGAATCTACTGGTTGATGTCCATTATCTAAAAAATAATATTTTATTAAAATATTCATAACTATGTTTCCAAATCGAAGTTAAAAAGAAAGCAGGTATACACCGGTCCTATTCAAAGGAGTGACATAACAAACGAGTGAAACCTCAGATATAAATTTCAAAGGAGTGACAACCATCCAATCAACCATCCAAGTGGTACGTGAGGCGACAACAATTTTTTGGCGAGTGTACTTTCAGTTGTTTGTAGTAGGTGAGGCAAAAACGATTTTTTTGGCGAGCATACTTTCAGTTGTGTGTGGTGGGTGAGCCGACAATGATTTGTCACTCCATCGTTATGTCACTCCTTTAATATGGTATTTATGTCACTCCTATGAAGTGTCACTCCTTTGATACAGACTCGTATATACACATTGATTCAGTTTATTGATTTATGTTTATAAACAGGTATTACACAGACAGATTTTGGTTAATATGAGTGTATAGAATATTAATATGCTTTAAGATAAACTCTAAATTGTATGTAATACATCAATAGCTAGGGGCAGCATAGTGGTTAGCAATGCTATTACATACCTGAAGAATGTACTGACTGATGTCCATTATCTAAAAAATAATATTTTATTAAAAATATTTATAAGTAGATTTTCAAGATAAAGTTAAAAAGAAAACTCATAAATAACTATTGATTTAATTTATTAATTTATGTTTAAAAATGTGTATTACACAGACAAATTTTAGCTAATATAATTTACAGAATATTGATATGTTTTAAGATAAACACTGAATGATGTGTAATAAGTACATTGATGGCTGGGGCAGCACAGTGATTAGCACTGTTGTTACATACCTGAAGAATCTACTGGTTGATGTCCATTATCTAAAAAATAAAATTTTATTAAAATATTCATAACTATGTTTCCAAATCGAAGTTAAAAAGAAAGCAGGTATACTGTATACCGGTCTTATTCAAAGGAGTGACATGTCATAGGAGTGACATAACAAATGAGTGAAACCTCAGATATAAATTTCAAAGGAATGACAACCATTCAACCAACCATCCAAGTGGTAGGTGAGGCGACAACGATTTCTTTGGTGAGCGTACTTTCAGTTGTGTGTGGTAGGTGAGGTGACAACGATTTTTTTGGCGAGCGTACTTTCAGTTGTGTGTGGTAGGTGAGCCGACAATGATTTGTCACTCCATCGTTATGTCACTCCTTTAATATGGTATTTATGTCACTCCTATGAAGTGCCACACCTTCGATACAGACCCGTATATACACATTGATTCAGTTTATTGATTTATGTTTAAAAACAGGTATTACAAAGACAGAATTTGGTTAATACAAGTGTATAGAATATTAATATGCTTTAAGATAAACTCTAAATTGTATGTAATACATCAATAACTAGGCACAGCACAGTGGTTAGCAATGATATTACATACCTGAAGAATGTACTGACTGATGTCCATTATCTAAAAAATATTTTATTAAAAATATTTATAAGTACATTTTCAAGATAAAGTTTAAAACAAAACAGGTACAGTATATGCATATTGATTCAGTTTATTGATTTTTATTTATTTATTTAAATTTTATTGATTTTATTGTAATCACTCCATACAAATAGATACATTTTTACAAAAAATAGGATTGAAAACAAATCAACCCCCCTCCCCTGAGAAAGAGAGCATGGCCAACAGAGTAAAACTTAAAGCTAGTAAAAATAAGTAAATTGATGAGTTTAATAGGCGGATAAAAATAAATGGAGAAGAAAAAGAAATAGAAAGAGAATCTGCCTCCTCAGTGGTTTAAGAGCTTATTCTAAAATATTATTGATTAGATCCTGACAGGTTTTGAAAAAGTTCTGCACAGATCTTCTAAGTGAGAATTTGATTTTTTCCAGTTTCAAATAATATAAAACATCACTTACCCACTGACTTAAAAGAGGAGAGTTAGGATTCTTCCAGTTTAGCAAAATAAGTCTGCGTGCCAATAGTGCAATAAAGGCAATCAGTTTGTTTGTCCTTCTCAACTTTAAGCCCATCTGGGAGTACACCAAACACAGCTGTTAATTGATTAGGACAGATTGTGATACCAAGGCTATCTGAAACACACTTAAAATTTTTTGTCCAGAATGATATTAATTTGGTGCATGCCCAAAACATGTGACCCAGTGAGGCTGGAACTTGATTTCAGCGTTCGCAGGCTGGAGCTTGCCCTGGAAACATTTTGGACAGTTTTAAGCGAGACAGATGTGCTTGATATATAATTTTGAGTTGAATAATTGTATGCTTTGCGCATATGGAGCTTGAGTGAATTCTCTGCATTGCTACCTTCCACTCCTTTTTTTTGAGATGTTGAGTGAGAGATCCTTTTCCAACTGTTCTCTTGGATCTTTGAAAGAGAGGGATTGTAAAATGATTTTATGTATTGCAGAAATGCTGTCTGAGTCCTCGAAACTGAGCAATATTTTTTCCAGCACAGAGGAAGGTGGGAGATGAGGAAAATCAGGCAGGTTCTGTTTAACAAAGTTTCTAATTTGAAGGTAGTGAAAGAAATGTGTTGCTGGAAAGTTAAATTTGGAATGTAATTGTTCATAGGATGCAAATATGTTGTCTATATAAAGATCTCTAAGTAATTTAATCCCAAATGTTTTCCAGATATTAAAAACTGCATATGTTTGTGAGGGTTGAAAAAGGTGGTTCTCATGCAGAGGTGCCACAGATAAAAGATTCTCCATCTTAAAATGCTTTCTACATTGGTTCCATATTCTGAGTGAGTGAAGCACAATTGGGTTATTAGTATATTGGCGATAACTTGCATTTAGAGGGGCACAAACCAGGGAATATAAAGGAGTAGTGCAGGATTTTATTTCTATTGCGTACCAAACCTGTGTATGTTCATCTATTTGTGTCCAGGTTTTTATAGCTTGTATGTTTGCTGCCCAGTAATAAAACTGAAAGTTAGGTAGAGCCATGCCACCTTCTGCCTTAGGTCTTTGTAGGGTCTTTCTTTGGATACGTGGATGTTTTAAATTCCAAATAAATGAGGTTATGGTTGAATCTAATTGCTTAAAAAATGATTTATTGATGTATTTTGGAATGTTCATATTCATCTTAACAACGTTAATTCTTCCAACTAGAGTGAGACGAAGGGTTGACCATCTATGCAAGTCTTGCTTAATTTTTTCCATACAAACAGAAAAATTTTGTTGATAAAGACCTTTATGTTTACTTGTGATATATACCCCAAGGTATTTAAACTGATTTGCAATGATAAAAGGGAAGGTGTCCAATCTAATATTGTATGCTTGAGCATTCACTGGAAAGAGCACACTTTTATTCAAATTAATTCTGAGACCAGAGATTTTTTGAAATTCTGTAAGTGCTGTTAAGACTGCAGACACAGCATTTTATGGGTCTGATATATACAGTACCGTATCATCTGCATATAGAGAAATTTTCTGTTCAAGTCCTTCTCTGATAATCCCCTTTATCTGATTAAGCATTTTGACAGTGAACTGCCAGTGGTTCAATGGCAAATGCAAATAGCAGTGGTGACAAGGGGCATCCTTGTCTGGTACCACGTTCTAGTTTAAAGTAGTCTGAACAAATGTTAATACAAAATGAAGCTTCTGGATTGGTATGCAGTAGTTTGATCCATGCACAAATGTTCGGGCCAAACCCAAATTTCTCTAATGTAGTGAAAAGGTATTTTCATTCAATCATATCAAATGCTTTTTCTGCATCCAACGATAATAATATCTCTGAGGTGTTTGACTTTGCAGATGAATATATTACATTAAACAGGCATCGAAGATTGGAAGTTAAGTGTTGGCCTTTAATAAATACAGTTTGATCTTGTGATATTACTGAAGGCAGCACTTTCTCCATCCTTCTAGCTAGGATTTTGAAAAGTATCTTAACATCATTATTCAGAAGTGAAATTGGTCTGTATGACGCACATTATAATAAGTCCTTATTTTGTTTAGGAAAGATGGTAATTAATGCTTGGTGAAAAGTTTGAGGTAAAATTTGATTGTCTCTAGCTTCTGTAAATGTTACTAATAGGAAGGGAGCTAGCTGAGTGGAGAATTTCTTATAAAATTTGACAGGGTAGACATCAGGACCTGCTGCTTTCCCACTCTGAAGTGACTTTATAGCATCTAGTAATACTGATAGTGCCAGAGGTTTACCCAATTCCTCTGCACTAAGAGTGGTATCTGTAATGCATCCAGAAATGTATTAGAATGTGTGTTGTCTTCTTTAAACTCAGTAGAATATAAGGATTTATAGTAGTCTCTAAATATGTGCATTATATTTTTATGGTCAATGATTTTATCTCCGTTCGTGTTGGTGATTGCTGGGATTGCATTGCGAACTTCTTGCTTGTGGATTTGTTGAGCTAAGAGCTTATTAGCTTTCTCTCCATGATCATAGTAATGATGTCTTGATTTAAAAATGAGTTGTTCAGTTTCTTTCGTTGTTAAGAGGTTGAGCTCTGAATGCAGAGGCTGCCTTTTCCTATGAAAAGCCTCACTTGGACACCTGGCTGTTCTTGATCTATTCTAGTAATTTCACTGGTTAGCTCTGATACCTTCTTGGTTTCTAATTTATTTCTGTGGTAAAGATATTAATTAATCTGTCATGTTAAGGAGGCCTTTAGAGTTTCCCAGAGTATTCCTGCAGAGACCTTTGAGTATGTATTTGTCTCTAGAAAGAAACTGATTTGTTTTGATATAAATTCTGTACAGTTCTCGTCTGCTAATAGAAGTGGGTTAAGACGCCATCTGCGAGATGAGTATGTGGGGCATAATAATTTTAGCTCCACGATCAGAAGGGCATGGTCAGAAATAACAATAGCGTCATACTTGCAAGATTTAATCACAGGGAAGAAATTATTATCTATAAAGAAATAATCAGTTCTTGAGTAGCAATGATGTACTGGTGAGTAGAAGGAATATGTTCTGGAGTTTGGGTTTAGAAACCTGCAGGGGTCAATTAAAAACTGTGTTATTGTCTTTGCGGTGTTAGATGTCATCACCCCTGTGACAGCAGACCTATCTAAGAGTGGATTTAAAACACGGTTAAAGTCCCCGGCCATTATAATTTATATGAGTGTTTACATTGAAAATGGATGCAAATACATTTTGCATGAATTCCCTATCATCGACATTGGGTGCATACACATTTATCAAAATCACTTTACAGTTAAATAAATTGCCCATGACAATCACATATCTCCCTTCAGGATCAGATACTACAACTGATACAACAAATGAGACTGTTCTATGTAGGAGAATTCCCACATCTCTAGTTTTCTTTGTAAAGCTGGAATGGAACATTTGGCCAGTCCAGTCTTTTTGCAGCCGGAACTGATCTTTGCTTAGTAAGTGGGTCTCCTGTAAAAATACTATTTTCGCATTTAGACCTGTTAGGTGAGAGAATACTTTCTTTCTCTTTAATTCGTGATTCAGGCCTTTAACATTCCAGTTCACAAAGTTAACTGTTCCATCATGGAGACATTGATTCTTAATTTTTGATGTCATTTTGTAGTTTTAACTAGAAGTGAGACAGCTTTAACCTTAATTTCCAATTTTCCCACGAGTTATTGCCATGCAGCCTATTGTTACATTGGTAATTATAATTATAAGGATTAAAAGGATAGATTAGATATAGCTTGCTCTCTTTCTCTCCCCCCCTTATCCCCACCCCCCATATTGATTTATATTTAAAAACAGGTATTACACAGACAGATTTTGGTTAATACAAGTGTATAGAATATTAATATGCTTTAAGATAAACTCTAAATTGTATATAATACATCAATAGCTAAGGGGAGCACAGTGGTTAGCAATGCTATTACATACCTGAAGAATGTACTGACTGGTGTCCATTATATAAAAAATAATATTTTATTGAAAATATTTACAAGTACATTTTCAAGATAAAGTTATAAAGAAAGCTGATAAATAATTATTGATTTAAGTTATTAATTTGAAAATGTGTATTACACAGACAAATTTTAGTTAATATAATTTACAGAATATTGATATGTTTTAAGACTGTGTAATAAATACATTGATGGCTAGGGCAGCACAGTGATTAGCACTGCTATTACATACCTGAAGAATCTACTGGTTGATGTCCATTATCTAAAAATAATATTTTATTAAAATACTTTCAAATACATTTTCAGACCAAAGTTAAAAAGAAAGCAGGTACATAACTATTGATTCAGTTCATTAATTTATGTTTTAAAACAGGTATTACACAGGGAGATTTTAGTTAAAGTACAGAATATCAATATGCTTTAAGATAAACTTTGTATGATGCATTATATATTGATGGCTAGGGTTAGCAATGTTATATCTGGGACTAAGGGTCAAGTGTTCAAATTTTTTGCCTGTGTGCTGTCTATGTGCATCTTGCTCATTCTCCTCTTGTATGTGTAGGGTATTTCTCACACATTCCAAAGGTATTTGGCTAATTTGGTTCACTTTGTTGTTAATATGTGCAAATTTAACATAAATGTCAACAAGTCTCCAAGATGAATTTCTTCTTTTTTAGAACCTTTTTAGGAAAGTGTGGTGTCAGTCAGTCAGATCAGTAAGTTGGGAAACAGTAAACATGTCCAAATCTTACATCACTAAGCCGTGAGCCTCTTATTTTTCAAGGGGAAACACAAATACATTTATTTCCATTCTGATCATTAAAATTGCTATGGCAGAGATAAATACATCAACAGTTCAAGCAGGGTACTTATATTATATCTCTCTATTATATAAAAAAATCCTGGGATGAGACAAGACTTTTTAGCCTGGAACAAGACGTGACTTTTTCAGAGAGATACTTTCATGTGCCACGAGACAAGACTTTGTGCCAAGAGATTTAACCATGCCCGGGTCCAGAAATAAAAGACAAAGAGTAGCTGACAAAGTAGAACATTGTAAAGAGGTTCAAAAACGTTGGTGCGATACACATGCAGAACAGGTTAGAGATCATGGAAGTACGAAAATTCGAAACTCTCAAAAAAAATGATAGTAAAGATCACATTAGCGCAAACAAAAGGAAATTATTACTCAGTGAAATAACAGAACAACAAAAAGAGATTGAATATATTGTTCAGATTTAAACTTTAAGTCGAAGACTTGTAGATCGTCTAATTCATTTTGCCATCAGGGAAAAGTAGTGTTTCTTCCCAATGAAGAGGCGTACCTGCGAGAATTAAAAGATTTGTTGTTTTGTGAAAGTGAAATTCACATACGCGAGTGTCAGAGACGTGAAGTGGCTGGCACTTAATGCGGGCTGAGGGGGGTTGGCGAGTGTAGCGATTTTTATATTATAGTACATACAGGGTACTATATAGTACATTACTTTATATTTACAGTTCCACTTGTGAGGCTCCACTTAAAAATGCTACTAGTAGCCTACACTTTCATATTTGTGTATTCTCTTGACCTTTGACTCCTGTACAATGGGTATTAATAAGATCCCCTGTCTGGCTGGATGAAACATTCACTAAAACACACAGGTTGGGTTAACCTTACCATCACAGAAGCACAGTTTATCTGTTCTAATAAAGTGTATTTTAAATATATGTTTTGGTGTCTTGTTGGGTTTGACTAGCTTTAGTAATAACAAATGTGTGTTGAGATTTTTCAGGTAAGGAAGACAAAAGATCTGAGTAATATTATTATACTCACTAATGTTGGCACTGGAGAGTGGTAACATGTTACATGTTGATTAGCACACACAAATAAGAATTTCACTCTTTTCTGTATACGTGGCAACAATGACCTATAAACTGGCTCAGTCTGTGTGATTGTAGACCCTGCACTGTACTGATGTTCATTCATGGCTTACACCTAACATTGCAAAAATCTGGCTTTGATCCCTTGCAACCCAAATGAACTGACTTAATCTGGTTTGACAATGTTATGTTACAGACATTATTTATTTTATATAGCGCCTATTCTATAGGTTACACCATCCCAGGGTGCTTTTATAAGTGTGGTGCAGTAGCACAACGGCATCCTGAATATTTTTAATAAGCAGAGTTCTGGCATACTAAATGGTTTGCTCAAATTTGTATGTGGCCCTGTGGTCAAAAGTCTTGTGCTGTAGAAACTAGGCCATGCTGCCCTCAGAAGAATGATAGTTCAGTGCAAGTGAGCAGCACTAGAGGAATGAATTTTGTGTATCAGTTTATTCAGTATTATTATTCTACAATAAAACTGATCAGAAGTGTATTAATTTGTAGATTACAGCTTCCTTCATCCAACCAGGCAATATGACAAATTAAAACATTTGAATGCACTTAAGACTTATAATGTCCATCCATCCATTGATCTGTTATCAAATCCATTTAATTCTGTTCATGGATACTAGATCCAGAGCTTATCCTATCCCAGGAACAATGGGCACAAGAGAGGGATCAGTGCATGACGGGATGGCAGTCCATCCAAGGGTACACTTAATAAACAGTCTTTCAGATAGGGTCAATTTGAAGTCACCATTTATCTTGAGTAGAACATCTTTGGGATGTGGGAGAAAACCCAAGGACTCAAGAAAAAAACAGACAACATGTGAGCAGACAATAATTTGAACCCAGGACTGTGAAATTGTGAGGTAGCACTATCTACCTTTGCACCTTCCTGCTGCCCAGACTAGTAATTTTAGAACTTAAAAAACAATACACTTAAATAAAATTTGAATGACTGGTTTAATTTTTACCCTAAATTTCAAGTAGAAGGGAACATTACCTGAAGCTATGTAACGTTACTCAACTACTGTACATACCTAATGAGTCAATCTGCTTACCCGGAGCCTGTGCATCACCTGAAATACACAAAGTAAAACAGAAGAAAAAATCTAATGAAATGCAGGTGACATGATTAATTACATTTAATGTGAAATTTGGGATAATTAAAAGCACATAATTTGCACTCATTTCTAATGCATTAAATATGCTTTGATCAAAATTTACCCAAAAATTTGTCTAGAGAAGTTTCAACTTTCATTATAAATATAAGTAACCATGTGGATTTGTGGAATCAGAAACATGTTTGTGTCTAATAATACAATAATGTTAAGAAGTATTAAAATCTTAAAGCTTTTAGTCTGCCTTTTATTGATAAATTTAATTAAACAATCAACTATAGCTTCTGCTGTCTTACCACATGAAAAATGCATCTAACCATATAAAATGTTTCATATGTATCGTGGCAAAGCAGTCTGCCCTGTGACACTATGTACTAGTATAATGGCAGCATTCCTGACTAAAAAACTGGCATTTTAACTACCTGAAGATGTTCTTGATCCCAATGGATAAGTCAGATCTGATTGGATGAACCCACTTTCAGTTAAGATTTACTGGTTTCACCAAGATTTCCCAACATATTGTCTTCTGGTAATCATTTCATACTCCTCTCAATGTGTAAATTAAACAAATATATGCCTTAAATAGACATTTTATTAAATATTTGTAATGTAATGCTGTAACTTTGATTTTATATATATATATATATATATATATATATATATATATATATATATATATAATACATACATATATATTATATACTGTATAAATAATATATACAGTACATATATATAATACATACATATATAAGTCAATTCCCATTATAGTGAGTACTGAAATAATGACATTTTCAGCATAACAAATACTTTTTGCTGGGCCAAACAAACATTCGTACAGCATCGTGTTAAACAAATTTTGTTTTAACAAAATGAAAATTTCGGTATAATGAAATTTCTGGTCTGTGGCAGTTTCGGCGAGGCTCAGTGAGAGTGTAAGTGCAACATCATACACAGCTGAATTCTGAGTCAGTGCTCTGCCTAGCATCCGTGTGAGTAGTTGTGTCGTGTGGATGCTGTGCTGTTCTAGTTTCATAGCGGTTCTTAAAGTTTTCTTTTCAATGAACAAAAAAGTAAGAAACTGTGTCAGTTTACGTTGAAAGAGAAATTAACAATGCCCAAGGTCTCAGCTTGATGACTTTGTAATCGTGTCATCAGATCTGCGACCTTATGTCTTGGACACTCGGGTGAAGAGAGGGGCTGAGCTGTCAACTAACCACCACCTGGTGGTAAGTTGGATCAGATGGCGGGAGAGGCTGCTGGACAGACCAGGCAGACCCAAACGAATAATGAGGGTCTGCTGGGAACGTCTGGCGGAGCAACCGGTCAGAAAGATCTTTAACTACCACCTCCGGCAGAACTTCAACCTCATTCCGAGGGAGGCGAAGGACATTGAGTCTGAATGGGCCATGTTCTGAGCCTCCATTGTCGAAGCAGCAGAACGGAGCTATGGCCGCAAGTTTGTCGGTGCCTCTCGTGGCGGCAATCCACGAACCTGGTGGTGGACACCTAAAGTTCAAGAGGCCATCAAGCTGAAGAAAGAGTTCTATCGGGTCTGGTTGACCAGTGGGACTCCAGAGGCAGCTGAGGGGTACAGGCGGGCCAAGCGTGTGGCGGTATCGGCTGTTTCAGAGGCAAAAACTTGGGCATGGGAGGAGTTTGGGGAAGCCATGGAAAACGACTTTTGGTCGGCACTGAGAAGGTTCTGGCAAACCGTAAGGCGCCTCAGGAGGGGAAAGCGGTGCTCCACCAACACTGTGTACAGTGGAGATGGGGCCCTGCTGACTTATTGACCGGTGGAAGGAATACTTTGAGGATCTTCTCAATCCCACCAGCATGTCTTCCTTAGAGGAAGCAGAGCTGGAGGACTCCGGGGTGGCCCGTCCATGGATTGGCAAACCAGGGTAGTGGTTCCCCTTTTTAAGAAGGGTGACCAGAGGATGTGCTCCAACTATAGGGGGATCACACTCCTCAGCCTCCCCGGTAAGGTCTATTCAAGGGTACTGGAGAAGAGAGTTCGGTCGATGGCCGAACTTCGGATTCAAGAGGAACAATGCAGATTCCGTGGAACACTGGACCAGCTCTACACCCTGGCCAGGATCCTGGAGGGGGCATGGGAGTTTGCCCAACTAGAGTCAGCACCTCTAAATCCGAGGCCATGGTTCTCAGCCGGAAAAGGGTGGAATGCTCTCTCCGGGTTGGGAACACAGTACTGCCTCAAGTGGAGGAGTTCAAGTATCTCGGGGTCTTATTCACGAGTGAGGGAAGAATGGAGCGGGAGGTTGACAGACGGATCGGTGTGGCATCTGCAGTAATGCTGGCTCTGCAATAGTCCGTCAGGGTGAAGAGAGAGCTGAGCCAAAAGGCAAGGCTGTTGATTTACCAGTTGATCTACGTTCCTACCCTCACCTATGGCCACGAGCTTTGGGTAGTGACCGAAAGAGCAAGATCGCGGATACAAGCGGCTGAAATGAGTTTTCTCCGCAGGGTGGCTGGACTTTCCCTTAGAAATAGGGTGAGTAGTTCAGTTATCTGGGAGAGACTCGGAGTAAAGTCGCTGCTCCTCCGCATTGAGAGGAGTCAGTTGAGGTGGTTCAGGCATCTGGTTAGGATGCCCCCTGGACGCCTCCCTGGGGGGGGGTGTTCTGGGCAGGCCCCACTGGGAGAAAGCCTCGGAGCAGACCCAGGACACGCTGGAGGGATTTTATCTCCTGGCTGGCCTTGGAACGCCTCGGGGTCCTCCCAGAGGAGTCGGAGGAGGTGGCCGGGGAGAGGGAGGTCTGGGCTTCCCTGCTTAGGCTGCTAACCCGCGACCCGACCTCGGATAAACAGTGGATAATGGATGGATGGAAAAAGCTGATTCTGGAATGAAGAAAAATGATGTGGTGAAAGCTTTCAGGATCATGCCTTTATCTTCATTTAACGTTTCGTTTTCATTCTGTATTCATACCTGTATTTCTATAAAAAAAATTACATCCAACATCTCATTTTCAAATATAATATTATTTGCAGTTTAAAAGCCCTGTTTTCTTATACAGGTATTGTCAAGCATAGGTCAGAGAGTTACACAATAGACAGGAAGACGAGTCCAGGTTTTCAAGGAAATTACAGGCATTTTATTACTGTATAGAGAAGGCAGATAAAGTGTCAAGCCTTCATTCAAAATAGGAGTTGTTACTTCAGCATTCAAGCACTTCAGATAGGAGCCACAACATGGTGAAGCATCCTGCTTTAACTCCCATCTTCAGATTAGAAGAACACCACTGGAGAATAGAGACCAGGGGCCTCATGTATAAACGGTGCGTACGCACAGAAATGTTGCGTACGAACCTTTCCACGCTCAAATCGCGATGTATAAAACCTAAACTTGCCGTAAAGCCACGCACATTTCCACGATAACTCATACCTTGGCGTACGCAATTTCTCCACTCGGTTTTGCAGACTGGCGGCACCCAGCGTCAAAGCAGTGCTACTGTTCCTGTGTGATCACCCTTTCTTACTTAGACCCACATTCCTGACGCGGCTTTATAAATACACTGAAACTAACTGCATATTGTTTATTAGTGTAATGCATCTGATCGTAATTAACCTGCAGCAATATAATGGTCCAGGGAATAGCCATAGTATTCCAAATACCATAACTGCTTTAGCGTTGTTACTCTCACTGCATCTTGTTCTTCTTTTTGCTGCTCCCGTTAAGGGTTGCCACTGCGGATCATCTTTTTCCATATTACTCTCACTGCACCACTCGGAGTATTTATATCACTGTATCTGAGTGTGAATCACAGCAGCAGCTGATCAGAAAGAGAATTATCAGTATACAGTTTCAAGCACACACTACCTCAACCGCGGCAAAAAGCGTCAAAGCCTTTCCTGTACGGACCTCGCGTTTCAGAAACAGTTTCATCCCAAGAACTATAAACGCACTCAATCAGTCCATCAAGTGCTCCTTGTAGAAATGTTTGTACTTATAAGTACAATCACCTCACTGTAAACTTACACTACAGTTATAATATTGCACAACCTGCGCTACTTTATAAAGCGCGTATGATGACAATATCATTTTTAAGATGAAATGCAGCAAAATACGTTGCTTATAGTATACAGATAAAACTTTAACTTCATTTAAATAATCTGTATTGTTAATAATTAAACATGTGAGGACACGGTGCCGCAGCGTATAGCTAGTTCAAGGATAGCTCCTGTCTTGCGCTGTATTCTTGCTGGTGCTGACGCGACACTGGAAGGATAGACGAATAGAATAATTAAACATGTACTATGAAGAAATTTCAATGTTCCTTAAAAGTTTTGAAGAATCGGCATTCTAAGCTTACAGATGGCTTAACGTCTATTACAGAGCTGATTGTGTGGCGATTGGAGAAAGAAAAGTATGGACAGGAATTGGAGGTTAGTACGTTTGAAAGAGACAGTACTTATGTAATAAATTATTTCATCGAAGGTCGCGCATGATGCAGCAAGCCTCTTGCGTGAGATATGAACAATCACTGCGCCACCGTGTTCCCATGTTTAATAACATGCTTTCATTCCTATCATCATGAAAAAGATATCACGTATACATCTCAGTATTTTAATTATTCAGAGAGCTGTAATATCTCGAATGTAATGCATTCTGTGTCCTGTCGGAGAAAGAACGAAAGCACGTAGTGATTCACACACATAGAGCACATAGAAGATCAAACACAGAACAAAGCATTTAATGTGCTACTTGAGAAACTAGTAAAATAAACGATTTTAAGATGAAGTTTATGATGTTCTACTTTAATGGCAAAATAAACTACGTGATTAAAGTGGAAATTTCGAGATTAAAGTTGACATTTCGTGCTTTTTTCCCACTGTGTGCCTATGTTTTTTGTTTGTACCCTAATACGCTTTCATTATGACACACAGACGGTGGGCTACGACTTGCCTTTTCATGGCGACTTTGATATGTGATTTCTTTTTTATTTCGGGCACTGTGCGACTTTGTGAATTTGACCTTTCGAGTTTTTCCGACACTGTCACTCGATCAACTTCCTTTTGTTGATTATACCACTGTTTAAACCAACAAATAGTACGTTTTTCCTTTGCCTCCACTTGGTATTCACTGAAATTCTTATATTTTCCCCTGTGCTTTTCCCATTGTCTTTTCACAGAAGGCTATTTATATTGATTTGCATATTCAAAGAGGCGTAATTCTGGGAGGAGTTGGGGTGGGACAGAAGGCGCGTGCACGTGCGTTACTTTTCACGCTGATCGGGATTTATGTAGTGGAAGAACGTGAAAGTATGCGTGCGCACAGATTCCTGCATCTGGATTTTTCTGTGCGTATGCACAATCCCGCTTTTGTGCTTACGCCATGTTATAGTGTGAGTTCTACGCACGGCGTTATACATGAGGCCCCAGGAGAGTGAGAGGAACAGCAGGTCAAAGCCTGGTGTTAAATGTTCTAAACATTGTGCGATAAGCATGTAATGCGGAATTCTTGATCCTGCAGAGGACAACCAATTACTTTGCAATCGGCTTACTGTTTACCAGACACAGCAGAGCACCTCTACAGTTAGAGATAGTGAATTGCTGACGACCTCAGTCACAACAATATACATATTTTCCCCATATTCATTGTAATGTAATTTCCATTGTAGCAAAATATTTTTATGGTACCATAAGTTTTGTTAACAAATGTAATAAATTTATTAAAATAATAATAATAATAATAATACATTTTATTTATATAGCGCCTTTCCCATGCTCAAGGCACTTACAGAATATAATAAAGAACGGTAGAATATACAGTATATAGCATTGTAGATTAAGACAGTAAATTCTGAAAAAAAAACAGACAACATAATTGATGGTCTCGCACACACACATACAGGTTACATGAGCATCTTGACAGAGAAGTAAACTGAGAGAAAGGTAATAAAGTCAAGAAGAGCTAAAAGCCTTCCTGAACAGATGAGTTTTGAGTTGTTTTTTAAAAGAGTTCATGGAGTCAGCTGACCTGATTAATTTCAGTAGGTCATTCCAGAGTCTGGGCGCTATACAGCTGAAGGCCCTGTCACCCATGGAGTGTAGATTAGTGAGGGGCACAACAAGATTACCAGAATCAGAGGACCTTAGTGGGCGGGCAGGCACATAGTGATGGAGAAGGTCACTGATGTAGTTTGGTGCGAGGTTATTTAAAGCTTTGTAGGTTATTAGTAGGATTTTATATTCGATTCTGTAGGACACAGGGAGCCAGTGAAGACGGAGCAGGATGGGTGTGATGTGCTCGCTGCTGCTGGTTCGAGTAAGGACTCTTGCAGCTGAGTTTTGAATAAGCTGGAGGTGTGATATAAGATTAGAAGGGGCACCTGCCAGTAGGGAATTACAATAATTGATGCGGGATGTGATAAAAGCATGGACAAGTTTCGCAGCATTAGAGAAGGAGAGGAAGGAGCGAACACGGGATATGTTACGGAGGTGAAAGTAAGAAAGTTTCTTAATGTGATTTATGTGGGCGGAATAAGTGAGGGAGGAATCAAAAATGACATCAAGATTTTTTACAGTAGAGGCAGGTCTGATGAGATCACTGCCAAGATGGACTGGGAAGGAGCTCATTTTATTAAGTTGCGTTTTAGTCCCAATTTGCAGGAGTTCAGTTTTGTTGCAATTTAATTTTAAAGAGTTCTGCTCCTTCCAGGTTTTAATTTCACTAAGGCAAGTTGTGAGCTGAGAAAGCTCTGATGAAGTTCCACTTTTAACATTGAAGTAGAGCTGAGTATCATCTGCATAAAAATGATAACCCAATCCATAACTACGGATAATATGGCCAAGGGGAAGCATATAAATACAGAAAAGCAGAGGACCGAGGACAGAGCCCTGAGGGACTCCTTGTGTGACTGGCACGGAGTTGGATCTGCTGTTGCCAAGACTAACAAACTCTTGCCTATCAGTCAGATAGGACTTGAACCACTGGAGGGCAGTGCCAGAGATACCCAGCATGTTCTCCATTTTGGACAGTAGGATGTCATGTCTAACAGTGTCAAATGCTGCACTGAGGTCTAACAGAATTAATATGCTAGTTTGTCCAGAGTCTGCTGCCATAAGCAAATCATTGGTTACCCGTAGCAGAGCAGTTTCATAGCTGTGCTGCGCCTATAGGGCTTACAGCACTTGAATTTATGATTTTGCACTTCCAGTCACATAAAATGTTCATTTTACAGGAGAGTTTTTTTTTCTTCTGCTTGTCAGAACTGATTAGAAATTGAAGATTACTGAATTACCTTATAAGCAGGTGATACTAGCTTCAGAGTGCCAGGATTCATGGTTTGAATTGTGTCAGGTGTATTGGCCATTACAATATTTTGAGTGTGAGACTAAATATTATTTAGAGGCAATTGTGTTGATTTTCACTGTTACAGTTTGCACCAATTCCCTGACAATCCTTGGAAAACATTAGAAAGGGGACTGAAAACTCTGTGGCTTAGGGCCATGACCTTCACCAATTTTCAGGAGGTGAATGACACTGTACTAGACAGGGCAAGCCCAGAAGGGATGACTGGAATCCCAGGGAGACGCAAACAAAGACAGGGGAAAAGCAAGATGACTGCTACTTCTAGTGATGTAACCCCAGAGAGGTATACAACAGGGCCAGAAAAAGGTAGATAGTGGAAAGGCAATTAACCTTTGGCACAGTAAGAGTCAGAACCAAGTCTGAAAAGTAACTTGAGATAATAGATTATTTCTGACAAAAAAAAATCTCCATCTTTGAAGTTGGTTAAGACTTTAGAAGACATTTGTTTCACTTTTTCCTAATGTGTAAACTGGATTAAGAAGGGCTTGATAATAAATGAGTTATAAGAACAAACTTACTATTAAAGTGTCTTTGAGCATGGGTAAGGTCCTATATAAATAATCTTTATTATTATTATCAACTTGTTATATGTATTTTTAAACGTCATTTACTTCTTCATTTGCTGTTTTATTTATCGAAGCAGAAAATGAATACAGTAATCCCTCCTCCATCGTGGGGGTTGCGTTCCAGACCCCCCCGCAAAAGGTGAAAATCCGCGAAGTAGAAACCATATGTTTATATGGTTATTTTTATATTGTCATGCTTGGGTCACAGATTTGCACAGAAACACAGGAGGTTGTAGAGAGACAGGAACGTTATTCAAACACTGCAAACAAACATTTGTCTCTTTTTCAAAAGTTTAAACTGTGCTCCACAACAAGACAGAGATGACAGTTCCATCTCACAATTAAAAGAATGCAAACATATCTTCCTCTTCAAAGGAGTGCGCGTCAGAGAGAGAGAGAGAGAAAAAAGCAAACACTCAAAAATCAATAGGGCTGTTTGGCTTTTAAGTATGCGAAGCACCGCCGGACAAAGTAGCTGCAAGGAAGGGAGCAAGCATTTTTCAGCATTTTTTAGAGGAGCGTCCGTATCCTCTAGGCCAGTATGCGAACAGCCCCTCTGCTCACACCCCCTCCGTCAGAGCGAGCGAGAGAGAGAGGAAAGCAAACAATCAAAAATCAATACGTGCTGTTTGATCTTTTAAGTATGCGAAGCACCATGTGGGAAGCATATCGCTTGCAAAGCAGCCACATGTAAGCCCAGCAAAGAAGGGAGCACTGTGAAGGTAATCTTTCAGCGTTTTTTGAGGAGCGGCCGTGTCCTCTAGGGGTGCGAACAGCCCCCGTGCTCACAATATATTTGAGGAGTTTTATTTAATACATAATACGTGCTGTGGTTAGGTAGCTTCTCAGCCATCTGCCAATAGCGTCCCTTCTATGAAATCAACTGGACAAACCAACTGAGGAAGCGTGTACCAGAAATTAAAACACCCATTGTCCGCAGAAATCCACGAACCAGCAAAAAATCCGCGATATATATTTAAATATGCATACATATAAAATCCGCGATAGAGTGAAGCCGCTAAAGTCGAAGCGCAATATAGCGAGGGATTACTGTAATCCTCTAATGACACCTCCTACTATGTACTAAAAATACAATGTATTTTATCAGGTTAACTGTGGAAATATTAGAAAGGGGAGACTAACTGATATATTAAATGGAACCCTCTAAATAAAAGAGGATATGTAAACGAGAACTGAAATTCATCTTCAGTTTAGCATTTTGTAAGACAAAATAAGGAACCTTAACAACTGGAAGCACTGGTGTATACGGTTCAGTACCTGTAGAAGGCACTTGGGAGACATCTGTTAGCTGATGCCCGTTATCTAAAAAGAAATGTACATGTCAGGAAATGCAAAATACATTTAACAAAGAAAGACTGGCATCTTACTTATGATGCTAAATAAGACAACTGGGATGATCAAATGATCTGAGTAGTGAGAAAAGCGCTATATAAATGCAAAGAATTATTATTATTATTATACATGAACCAAAACAAAAACTTTGGATGTGCTGTGTCTTTTAACAAGAAGATGTCTTTTAGAATGGTATCATTTCTCAATGCAGTTTTAATAGTTACATACCTGTGGAATCGACATAAGAAATGTTTATTGCCTGATGTCCATTATCTATACAAAAAATAGTAATATATATTATACATACAGCATGTTCTTAATATCTGCAGCAAATCCACACAGATAGTTTGTATGTACATTTGTAAATGAATAATTTAATAACCAGTAATAAAGTCCCTATTTATCTAACTAAAGGGGGCGTCTATCAAGGGATGTATTGCCTGGCAGATCATCTATCTCCTGATTCTGAATGTAATTTGAGGGGACCAGCAGTGACCCCAGACATGGTGGTTTAAATGGCAGCAGTAAGAGACCAGACTTGGTAAGAGAAGTAAGAGAAGGCAAAGGAGGTGTTTGAAAAAGAATTTTCACCTACACTTGACCTGCCAATGTGCTTTAAGAATTTGAGACACTCTATAAATGGAATATAAACAGCTCAAAAAAATTAAAAGAACACTTTGAAAACACATCAGATCTCAATGGGAAAAATCATGCTGGATAGCTCTACTGATATGGACTGGCTAATGTGTTAGGAACGAAAGGATGCCACATCGTTTGATGGAAATGACAATTATCAACCTACAGAGGGCTGAATTACAAGACACCCAAAAAATCAAAGTAAAAAAATGATGTGTCAGGCTAGTCCATTTTGCCAAAATTTCATTGCAGCAACTCAAAATTGTACTCAGTAGTTCATATGGCCCCCACGTTCTTGTATGCATGCCTGACAATGTTTGGGGGGGGGGAGTTCTGCTCCTAATGAGACAATGAATGGTGTCCTGGGGGATCTCCTCCCATATCTGGACCAAGGCATCTCTGGGCTATTGGACAGTTTGAGGTGCAACCTGGCGTTGTCGGATGGACAGAAACATAATGTCCCAGAGGTGTTCTATTGGATTGAGGTCAGGTGAGTGAGCATGAGGGCCAGTCAATGGTATCAATTCCTTCATCCACCAGGAACTGCCTACATACTCTCACCACATGAGGCCGGGCATTGTCATGCACCAGGAGGAACCCAGGACCCACTGTACCAGCATAGGGTTTGACAAAGGGTCCAAGGATTTCATCCCGATACCTAATGGCAGTCAAGGTGCCGTTGTCTGACCTGTAGAGGTCTGCATGTCCCTCCATGGATATGCCTCCCCAAACCATCACTGACCCACCACCAAAACTGTCATGCTGAACGATGTTACAGACAGAATAACGTTCTCCAGACCCTTTCACGTCATCACATGTGAATAGCACAGGGAGCCAGTGGTGGACCTGCCAATTCTGGATATCTATGGCAAATGCCAATCGAGCTCCACGGTGCCGGGCAGTGAGCACAGGGCCCACTAGAGGATGTCGGGCCCTCAGGCCACCCTCATGAAGTCTGTTTCTGATTGTTTGGTCAGAGACATTCACACCAGTGGCCTGCTGGAGGTCATTTTGAAGGACTCATCCTGTTCCTAATTGCGCAAAGGAGCAGATAGCAGTCCTGCTGATTGGTTAAGGACCTTCTACGAGGGGCCCTGTCCAACTTTCCTAGAGTAACTTCCTGTCTCATGGAATCTCCTCCATGCCCTTGAGACTGTGCTAGGAGACACAGCAGACCTTCTGGCAATGGTACATATTGATGTGCCATCCTGGAGAAGTTGGACTACCTGTTCAACCAAACTCTGTAGAGTCCAGGTATCGCCTCATGCTGCCAGTAGTGACACTGACCGTAGCCAAATGCAAAACTAGTGAAAAAACAGATGAGGAGGGAAAAATGTCAGTGGCCTCCACCTGTTAAACCATTCCTGTTTTGGGGGTCATCTCATTTTTGGCCCTCTAGTGCACCTGTTGTTAATTTCATGAACACCAAAGCAGCTGAAACTGATTAACAACCCCCTCTGCTACTTAACTGACCAGATCAATACCCCAGAAGTTTCATTGACTTGATGCTATACTCTCATTAACAAGTGTTCCTTTAATTTTTTTGAGCAGTATATTATTTTTATTATTATTAAATGCAGATACTAATGCTAAGAACAAAGGCTAAATCCAATGCTGCACATGTGACTGTTCTGTTATTATGGCACAATCAACTGAAGCATTAAACCCCATACCAATAAGAAACACTCGGCAGCCGACCTTTCCTGAAACGTTTGGGGTGATGAAATTCAAAGGGTGATATTACTCTATTGAAACGTATGTGAGCAGAACTAAATGGAAGCATTACATATTTATGTTTAATTTTTTATCTCAAATTGTAATTCTTGAGTCTATTGTGACTTTGATTTAGTTAAAGTAAATCAATTTAATTAGTTAAAGTAAATCCAAGTCAGAAATATAAACACTCCATAATAGAAATGATCTAATTGCTAACAATAAAATTAATTTTCTTTGCATACCTATTGTGCCAGTCAGAGGAGCATTTACATGTCCATTGTCTAAAAAATATTTAAAGATTAGTTAAAAAATTCAGGAAAGCGTTGCAAATTGAATTTATGAAAACCTAACAGCTTCCAATATTTCAGATTCTTATTGAGTTATAGCTCTGCTCAGAAGGCATATTGGAATTCAATGTAAAAGTTCAATCTTGATTTAGATATCATCACTCAGAATTAGTGCTGCTGATCACTGTACTTGGTGATATTCTAAAGTTAAATCTGCTCTCTTAAGAGGCAAAATGAAATAACTTATTTTACTTACCTGCAGAATCAACTTGAGTAACATCAATTGGTTGAAACCCATTATCTGAAAATTGATAAAGAATAAGGAAAGAGAAGTCATATTGTGTTAGTGTGAGATTTAGCAAGATGGGGAGCCGGGCATTGCTAGAAATTGTTACAAAGGAGACAAAATAAAGCATGCCCAAGGGAAAAATATGATGGTGGAAGGGTTGTAATGTTTGAATTCTACAGAGTGTTTACTCAAGTCAGACAGGATTTTGTATTAGCAGTGGCAGAAAAGAGCAAATGTCTGTTACACTGAGTATCCTTTATTCATTACCAAAATCAAATCTCTAGCCGTAAATCTTTAGTCAAAACAAAGCAAGAATTCTTAACCAGAAATTATATTTTCCTAGCAAATGTTCATTTTGCCTGAATATGAGTCTTTCATGGGTTACAATGAGGAACTTAAGTTTTGGATGCCATTCACCTTGGGTTGCTATCTTTTTTTTCTCATAATATTAGTCATGATATCATACATTACCAGTAACGAAGAGCAACCCTGGCGACAAAATGTTAGTGTCCAAATAAACAACCATACAAAACAAAGGCACAGAACAGTGGTGTGTGATGATGTAACGATAAAAACTACTAGAAACAAAAATGATGATTAATAACTACTTTAACCCATTTGAAACCTTTCTGACTTATTGTTGCACATCAGTTTAGTTATTAAAGTTGTTTGTCTTATGATTCTTAAATTTGACCGTTACTTTATGTTAACGTTATCAGCATAGGCACAGCTGTATTTTTTACCATTGCCGGGTTCAGTTACTGGTAATGTTACCTGCGTCAACTGCCTCTTAATTTAGTGTTAAAGGTGGCTAATATGTCATGGTACATATTTAATATGGTGGTGCACAGAGTTAGTCATCATAGCTTTGATTCAAAATATTCATTTTGCTATTCTAAATATTATTAATTTAGTGAGGGATATTTTTTTCTTTGAATTCACCATATTATGCTTGGAGTAATCTCCTCAGATCAGGACAGATTCTGAGAGAATTTCTGTATACAGGTTAAACATTTACTGAATAGTCAGTCATAATAACAGAAACTGCACTTGTTCTTATATACCAAACATTATGGCAAAGTGGGGCTGTTTTGGAGTCAAAAAACAATTGTGGTTGACTTTGGAAAGTTAGTTTAGAAGGACTGGAAAGGTTAACTGTTAATAATTTAAAGAATCAATTAACTGTTTTCATCAAAGGCTACACCTGAAAGTTGTTTTTTTCTATTTTCCATTTCAGAAAGAGCAAAGAATTATATGCAATAACCCCTTTAAGTTTTCTGAGTAACCACTTAATAAGCACGAGAATGTTATAAAGTAATTTAACATTCAATCACCCAGATGAGATAGAAATTAGATGATTAATTTGAGCTTGCCTGTCGACTCCACTTGAAACACATCAGATGGTTTATGTCCATTATCTAAAAAGAATTTGTGAAGAATTAATTAAATATTGTTATAAGATTTCAGAATACTAAATCACTTTATTTAGATAAGGTGCAATTTCGTTTTCGGTATACTAAATGCATATTTCCATTATTAAAGTTGTCAAATTCATCACAGAGCAGAATGGAGCTAGCTGCTCATGAAGTGCAACTGAGAAAAATGGCAGCACTAACTGCCTTCTGCGTTTCTTTGTGCTTGCCAGATGTATTTTTTAATAGCACGCAAACTGTAATTTTAAATTTAAAAAAATGTTAAAGAGGAGCTAAGAGAAACTGCACTTTATTGGTTATGTGTTTCCAAGATACACCCATCCATATTTAAAACCAGTTGCTGTTCAAGAGGACACCCTCATGCACACATCTGCTCTACCCATACATACATAGTGATTTGGTGAACCTCCTGGCTGTCTGCAAATCTTACATATTGGGAAGGTGGTTTGGGGATCATTTTAAGGAAAATGAGCCATTAAGATCAAAGATCTCCCCATGCCTTCAGTTTCCTTGATCATAACCACATTGATCTTTTTGCTTGTGTCTTTGTATCTCCTCATAGGTTTAAAAAACACTTTTCAAAGAAAACCAAAAAATTTCTGCTTATTCTGAGCTTAGATTAAATACTTTCCTTCAGCGCTGAATGACCTACTAACCTTTTGATCTGTCTATTTTTTATGGGTTGAAATAACATTATTATTTCTCCTTTTGCAGATACATGTTGACACAGCCCATTTGTGTGCAAATAGAGTACGGCATAAAATATTCATTGCTTCCATTTAAAATATAATTCTGTTCTATTTCTGGATATAAATTTTTACACTTCTTGGTTTTAACATACCTGTAGGGTCCAAATGTGAAACTTCACTTGGTTTATAGCCATTATCTAAAAAAACAAAACTTGGAAGCATTACATTTAGAAATTAAAGAAAATTAAAGACCCAAAAGAAGAGTGACACATTGTGACTTTGGAGCAATAAATGCTGAACACCTTTGGCTTGACTTGTCAGATAACATATTTATATTTTTAAGATAATTTTCCATTTTCACTTGCTGCTGAAAAACTAGTGAAATCACAGAGAGAGAGAGGTTGGGAGCACCCACCAGTTTTACAGTGCATTGCCACATCCACCACATGACGAACCACCCGGAATAGAAATATTTTAAAATGTATATAACTTTTTAACAAAAAACATTTATTATATTTATATAATAACAGCAGTATAAACAGTTTTGAGTAAGAAAATCTCCACATGCCAAATACAATATTGTCTGTATTTATGTAGATATAATTATTGCACATTTGAATAATTATAAATATTTGTAGAATAGTAAAACAAGTGTAAAAAGAAGAAACAGTCTGACACATGATAATGTTTGTTCAGTGCAGTATGTATAGCAATTTGTGAAATTCACATTTTAACATATATTTCTACTTTACACTTTTTAAGAATGTTAATGAAAAACATTTAAGAGTCAAACAAATAAACACCATGTTAATGCAGAAAATATATGCAAATAACCATTACACACCTGTGGAGTCCACTATTGGTTTCTGCCCATTATCTACAACATGAGATACAGAGTATTACAACACAGAACATTTTCTACCAATAATTTCACTGGGAAGCAAACTATCATGCTTTCAATTCTTCTTGCCCAGACTGCTCAGATATTAATATTCAGCTTCAATAGTGCTCATTTTCTGCTTTGAAATGTTGCTTTTTCCTGTGATTGATGGGTGTCGCGTTCAGGGTTATTCCCTGCCATGTGTCCGGTGCTGCTGGGATAGGCTAGGCCTACCTCTGGATTAAACAATAATGCTTGTGTGTAAATACAGGTAAAATCCCGTTACAACAAAATTTTCATTACAATGAAGTATTTCTATGGTCCTGACAGTTTTCCCATTTCACACGAGTCTATAGAAATCTCGTTACTATGAAGTACATTTAGCAGATACTTTCATTACAATGAACTGCCCAAAAGACCTTGAAATGCCTGAATGAATCATCCACAGAGCAGTTAGTTTTTATGTGGTTCAGTGATGCTCATTCAAGAAAATGTGAGGTTTCTAAACTCTCTTGGGACCTCCCCCAACTGGACAACCCGCCGAAGAGTGTCCCTAAGTGCGATTGCCATGTCTGTGGAAGACTGTTTATCCATTGCTGGGGCAACAGCAGGCTCACAGCTCTGGGGCGGCTCGCCACCGAAGCAAACAGAAAAGATCTCGATGGGTGATGCAAGGAACATTGTAAATGCAAGGAACAGGATTACTTGGCCACTAACCTGGCCACGACCCTGCCTGACTGCTGTGTCGGTGTATAGCAGAGTGGCAGATCCCGCTACAATAAGTAACCATACTGTTCCTGTTTCAAGCTGAATAAAGCTGGTTTTTCTAAAGTACAGTAATCCCTCGCTATATCGCGCTTTGCCTTTCACGGCTTCACTCCATCGCAGATTTTATATGTAAGCATATTTAAATATATATCGCGGATTTTTTGGTGGTTCGCGGATTTCTGCTGACAATGGGTCTTTTAATTTCTGGTACAGTAATCCCTCCTCCATCGCGGGGGTTGCGTTCCAGAGCCACCCACGAAATAAGAAAATCCGTGAAGTAGAAACCATATGTTTATATGGTTATTTTTATATTGTCATGCTTGGGTCACAGATTTGCGCAGAAACACAGGAGGTTGTAGAGAGACAGGAACGTTATTCAAACACTGCAAACAAACATTTGTCTCTTTTTCAAAAGTTTAAACTGTGCTCCATGACAAGACAGAGATGACAGTTCTGTCTCACAATTAAAAGAATGCAAACATATCTTCCTCTTCAAAGGAGTGCGTGTCAGGAGCACAGAATGTCACATAGATAGAGAAAACAATCTCTAGCAAACAAATCAATAGGGCTGTTTGGCTTTTAAGTATGCAAAGCACCGCGGCACAAAGCTGTTGAAGGCGGCAGCTCACACCCCCTCCGTCAGGAGCAGACAAAGAGAGATAGAGAGAGACAGAGTTTGTTTTTCTGTCAAAAATCAATACGTGCCCTTCAAGCTTTTAAGTATGCGAAGCACCGTGCAGCATGTCGTTTCAGGAAGCAGCTGCACAAAAGATAGCAACGTGAAGATAATCTTTCAGCATTTTTAGACGAGCGTCCGTAACGTCTAGGTGTGCGAACAGCCCCCCTGCTCAATCCCCATACGTCAGGATCAGAGAAAGTCAGCGCAAGATAGAGAGAAAAGTAAGCAATCTTGCTTCTCAGCCATCTGCCAATAGCGTCCCTTGTATGAAATCAACTGGGCAAACCAACTGAGGAAGCATGTACCAGAAATTAAAAGACCCATTGTCCGCAGAAATCCGCGAACCAGCAAAAAATCCGCGATATATATTTAAATATGCTTACATATAAAATCCGCGATGGAGTGAAGCCGCGAAAGGCGAAGCGCGATATAGCGAGGGATCACTGTACATGCTTCCTCAGTTGGTTTGCCCAGTTGATTTCATACAAGGGACGCTATTGGCAGATGGCTGAGAAGCTACCCAACGTACTTTTCTCTCTCTCTCTCTTGCGCTGACTTTCTCTGATCCTGACGTAGGGGGATTGAGCAGGGGGGCTGTTCGCACACCTAGACGATAGGGACGCTCATCAAAAAATGCTGAAAGATTATCTTCACTTTGCTCCCTTCTGTGCTGCTGCTTCCTTTAAGCGACATGCTGCACGGTGCTTCGCATACTTAAAAGCACGAAGGGCACGTATTTATTTTTGGTTGTTTGTTTTTATCTCTCTCTCTCTCTGCTCCTGAAGGACGGGGTGTGAGCTGCCGCCTTCAACAGCTTTGTGCCGCGGTGTTTCGCATACTTAAAAGCCAAACAGCCCTTTTGATTTGTTTGCTTTTCTCTATCTCTCTGACATGATCTGCTCCTGACGCGCACTCCTTTGAAGAGGAAGATATGTTTGCATTCTTTTAATTGTGAGACGGAACTGTCATCTCTGTCTTGTCATGGAGCACAGTTTAAACTTTTGAAAAAGAGACAAATGTTTGTTTGCAGTGTTTGAATAACGTTCCTGTCTCTCTACAACCTCCTGTGTTTCTGCGCAAATCTGTGACCCAAGCATGACAATATAAAAATAACCATATAAACATATGGTTTCTACTTCGCGGATTTTCTTATTTCGCGGGTGGCTCTGGAACGCAACCCCCGCGATGGAGGAGGGATTACTGTACTGAGACTCAGCCTCGTGTTTTGGGGTGTAAGACAGGGACTTATAGCACGACTCTAATCTTTTAGGATTCACTTCTGTGGCACTTCACTGCACCGCTGTGAGCTTGCTGTTGCCCTACCCCACTTCAGCGTGACGTTCTCGTTGGGTGGGGGGATCCCAAAAGAGTTCAGAAACCTCACAATATGAAGAAGAAGAAAAGGATGATTTGGCTTCTGATTGATAACTGTGCTGCCAACAACATGCTTCCACATTTAGATAATGTTCGCGTTGAATTCCTCCTACCCAGGTGCACAGCAGTGCATTAGCCATTGGGTTTGGGCATCATTTGCACCCTGAAAGTGTATTATCGGAAGGAAATGCTGAGAAACATTCTCATCAGCATAGCTTGTAGACAGGAGAAGATTAAAATTAACGCTAAAGAAGCTATTGAAATGATTGGAAACGCCTGGATGCAAGTTAAAGAAAGCACTATAGCTACAAATACAGAATCTCATTACAACGACATTTTCATTACAACAAAATATTTTTTAGGCCCCTGGCAGTTCGTTGTAACGGAATTTTACCTGCAGTTTAATTGAGGAAACAGTACATTAGTAGTAAGGTTTACTACATATTGAAGGGTGTGTCATTCTGTCTTCAAATTAGAAATTTAAATAATTCGGCTGAATAATGTTTGGTCTTTATTTTTATACTAGCCGATGCCCGCCGTAGCATACAGCGGTGTAAGAATAGGAACGGAAAACAGTGAGAAAGGAATTCAGAAATCAAGAAGAAATAAATACTTCTTGAAAGACGCAGTGTGCATGTAGAATTTCAGGCCAAGCAGGATTACATGTGAAAGTGATAAATAAATCAGGCTTTCCGAATTTACGTACTGTGGCCATGGCATCCTAATAGTTTTGTTGCATGTATCTTGGACTTCCTGGAAATGTTGACGGTAATATGATAATTTTGCCTACACGTACGTTGTTATTTTCAGCGTTTGCTTGCAGTGCGCACCCTCTGTTTTAACATACGCATCTATGACATACTGTTGGAATAGTTTGCCGCTGGAGTGCAAAATACTAAATGTATTTCTCATTGCTAATCTGTACATGTAAAATTGAGTAAGCCTTACTCGCTTGGCGATTCTTTTATCGGGAACATGTTGTAAATCTTTGTGCCAGCCAATGTCTCCGTAAGGGAATAAAAGTGGGTAAACCATAGGATCGCAATTCATATTGAGCGTGGAAATCTGTTTACAGGAGTTGCCTATGGGATAGATGCAAATGTCCCTTTTGGCAGGCATTTTGCCATCTTCTCCGATGAAAATCGCTGCAACATCGGTGTGACATGTGGGGGCATTGTATCGTTGTAAATCCTGCCTAGGGTTTTCTTTGAAAACCATTCATACAGATGCTGTTGGATTGGACTGAGCGATTTCATGCATGTGTTTGTATGATTTAGCGAAGGGGTTGATGGTTCTGAGCATGGAATCTAGCTGGAGAAGTACATTTTCGCTTGCGCTGTGTCAAAAACATACAACCGTCCATATTGCCCGTGTATTTTTAAACAGTATGGTCCGTGGCCAGGAGGTTGAGTTATCTGTGCACCCATGGAAGCAAACGCTAGAGAAGAGTTGTATTCTCGAATGTGTTCACAGTAATTTTTAGCTTCTGATGTTTGCTGTGTAAGAAGCTGTTGTAAAGACACAGGTAGCTCCCGCAAAGGTGGTAAAGCTACTTTACCGTTGTAGCAGCACCTCGAGTACTTGTTGGATGTATTACACTCAGCAGGCCAGTATAGTGCATGACATGGAAGACGATGAATAGGAATCGAGAAATGCTGTGTCGGCTGCATGTGGGCGGGACCGTTTTTGAAGAGGAGCCGCAGGTAGCGTGGGGAAGGGTTTGGAAGAGGACGAATAGGAATCGAGAAATGCCGTGTGGGCTGCGTGTGGGCGGGACCGGTTTTAAAGTGGAAGCAGGATGAACCAGAAGAGAAATATATATAAGAGATTTTGTCTAGTATTAATTAAGGTCCCCATTCTCATGGAGCGCAGAACATAGTTATTATTATAATACATATAGAAACAGAGAAAATAATGGAATAATGATGAAATACCTATGAATCGGAGTAAATTTTAATCTCCCAGCTAAATAACTGCTCAGGACAGACATGTGAACTAATAAACAGCATGGCAGTATAAGCAAAGACTTTTTAGTGAGAAGTGGTAATGTTATCACGTCAAATTACAGAAGACTGCAATATAAAATGGAAAGGAAATCAAGAAATGTTATTATTCTTAAGGAATAAAATAATTTTAAATAAATGCCATCCTAATACAGTATATAAGAAACTGATAGAAGTACAGACTCAACAGAGCGGATATCTTATTTTTAAGGACAATGTAGGCCAATATTTTTTACATGACAAGAAACAATTGTAAACAATAATAAACGATTAAGTTTTTATTTTTGGTTTCACTTAGTATTGAAGATTGATCAGCCGCCTACCTAAATGGGCCAATTTTCACTAAAAAAGACTCTATTGTTGATTGGTAAATTGGCCGATTATAAAACACGATCTTTTCAGCCCCTACTTTCCTAGGCTTTACAATAATTTAGTTGCAGTAATGTAGCTCCTTTAATACTCCGGTATTACGGTAATTGAGCCAACACAATTTTTATTTGTAGCAAACTTCCTGTAGTGTAAACATAACAAATTTAGGTTTATTTGGCAAGAGAGCAACATACAATTGGAATATTAGCCTTTTTAAAGGGATTTTTAAAGGAATAAAAGAAAAAAAAAATCAGAATATGTATGGGAACTGGGCGATCAAGTAACATGAAATTGTGATTGGTATCGGCTTTCAAAACCTGATCAAAGCAACCGTAAATTATTCTTCTGCATATATTGTTGCATACAAAATATAAACAAGGGAAAAAAATGCAGGTGAAACAACAACAATGCCAGTCACTTGTGGTCTGTTGTTCAGCTGTGAGCTCTGTTCTGCCATGGACAGGCACTAAGATTGTCCTTTCAAAGTATTAAATGCAAAACATTATTGCAGATTTCTCTGATTTTTTTTCTTTTTTAATCAAATTAACTTTATTTTTGAGATTAGATTTTCCTGGACCTCATAGTGATGACTTTGATTCATTAATGAAAATAGTTTTTATTTAGGATTAGAAAATGATATGATACACATATCTGTATTTTTTATATACTATATATAAAATCTTTTTTAACAGATCTTGGAAAAAAAAATAAAAAGGTTTTACCTGGTTGAGTTATACAGTGGCATGCAAAAGTTGGACATTCTTGCTTAAAATGTCTTATTTTTTTGTAGCCAGCTAAAAGTCTTTCAATTCGTACTTGGGGTATTTTTCACCTATTCATCCTTGCAAAAGGCTTCTAATTTTGCAAAATTCTTGGGCCATCTTGTATGCATTGCTATTTTGAGATCGCTCCACAGATTTTCAATGATGTTTAGGTTGGGGGACTGTGAGGACCATCGCAAAAATGTCAGCTTTCACCTGTTGAGGTATTCCATTGTAGATTTTGAGGTGAGTTTCAGATCATTGTTGTAGCACCCATCTTGTTTTTAGCCTCAGATGGTATAATGTTTGCTTTCAGAATTTGTCGGTATTTATTTAAATCTGTTCTTCCCTCTACCAATGTTGTGCCATTGGCTATGGCACAAGCCCAAGGCCTGATTGATCCACCCTCATACTTAATAGTAGAAGAGGTGTTCTTTTCTTGGAATTCACACCCTTTTGTCTCCAAACATACTTTTTCACATTATGGCCAAAAAGTTCTATTTTGACTTAATCAGTCAACATGACTTGTTTCCAAAATGCATTAAAGTGTGTTTAAATGTTCTTTTGCAAACTTCAGGCGCTGAATTTTGTGGCTAGGTTGCAGGAAATGTTTTCTTTTGCCAACTATACTATATTTGTTCAGGTGTCGCTGTACAGTAGACCAGTGTACCACCACTCCAGAGTCTGCTCAATCTTCCTTTTGCTGTCAAATTGTGGGATTGTTTAATTTGCCTTTCTAGCAATCCAACAAGCAGTTCTTTCAGAATGTCTTCCTGGTCTTCCGGACGTCAACTTGACCTCCACCGTTCTTGTCAACTGCCATTTCTTAATAATATTACAAACTGAGGAAACAGGTACCTGAAAATTCTTTGCTTTCTTCTTCTAGCTTTTTCCTGCTTTGTATCAATTCTTTTATTTTTCAGAGTGCTAGGCAGCTTAGAGGAGCCCATGGTTGCTGATTGTTGGAACGAGTCAGAGAATTTATACAGCTTTGAAATTTGTATCACTTGGGGTTTCTGATGAGTGTGAACAAGCCATAGTTGTCCTAATGAGCTAATTAAGGTCTGATACCTTGGTAAAAGTTATCTGAAACCTCAATACAATAATCTTGAATTGAATTAAATGCAGAAAAGAAATGTGATCTTTATCTTTATGTCTTTGGGTGATCAGTTCATCTACTGCTCACTTAACTATTTGCAGTAACAGACATTTTAAGCAAAGGTGGCCAAACGTTTGTGTGCTACTGTATGTGTATAAATATAGATTATCTTTGTTATTGCTAATACTACAGTATATACTAAACAGAGTAGCATTATACTGTATGTCAGTTGGGGTCATGGCATAAAATGTTCCAGAAATCTAATCAATTTACCATGCAGGTATTAATTTTAGGCTTCAGATTTTTGCATATCAATGTTTTTTAAAAGTATATCAATTTGTTTTTAGTAAAACAATAATTGTTGGTGAACAATGTATACATCACCAATATTAATTTTGTGAAATATGGAATGTGCCAACTGTTTGATTATGAGCAATAAATTCAGCCTTGCCATTTTGTACTTTTTTAAATCAGTTCATCTCACTGAATATTTTCTCAATTTTATCCCTGCTTTTTTATTTAACACCAATAACCATGCAACAAGAAAAGTGGACAGTTCCACAAGACCAGTAAATATATGTCATCCGATTTCTTTTTGAATTTTCTTTTTAATATATAAGTAATATGTACCTGTATAGTCGGTTTGTAAGCTGGAGACTGGATGGACAGATGCACCTGCTAAGAGAGAAAACTAAACTGGAAGTTTACTGAAAACGTGTTTCAGAATTATATTATAACATGCACACAACATTTATCAGTACATAATCTGGGTGAAAGATATACTGTACACAATGAGGATTTCACTTCATAACTTTCTTGAAAGTATCAGTTTTGAAAAGAAAAGATTATTTTGTTGCTTTGTTTTCATCTTTAATGAAGAGTTAGAGAAAGCTGGCAGTTAAGATGTGGAGTACCACTTTGACATAGATAGGGATAGATTGAGGCTTCAGACCTGTTAGATATATCCTAAAAGTTGTAGCTTTGTCGCCTTTTAAAAAAGGTTTACAAATAATAAGAACAAAAAACACAAAGAGACATGTGATTGAGGGCTAAGTGTTTTCTGTCAAGAAAATGTTACTAGCAGTATCCTCTTTAATAAAATCCCTGTGTGCGTCCATGTGTCCGTGTGTGTGTCTTCTGGTGAAGTGCGCCTGATAGGGTACTCACGGCCGTGCACATAAAATCCGTGGCTGGGGAGACGCCACACATACAATCAGCTGCACGCCAGCACAGATTAAAATACTTGCTGGGGAACTGCACAGTACTTGCTGGAGAGACGCCACAGCCAGGATTATCAGCTGCACGCCACACATTACATCAGTTCCTGGGGAGACTCTGCTGATTGCCCGCTGTTGTGACAGAAAATTAAACGCATATTACGGACAAGGCAGAAGTACAGGGAAGGGCGGAATGAGTGGCAGAGTCACTGGCCTCTAGCAGATGTTTCAAAGGCCACCTGACGCATCACACAAGACAGAGAGGGCAGGACCTATAAGATATTGCGCGGCTGATTCACCCTGTGTGCGTCCATGTGTCCGTGTGTGTGTCTTCTGGTGAAATGCGCATGCGCAGGGCACTCTTTAATAAAGGACATCATTGCTGGGGAGAGTGCTGATTGGGTACTCGCGGCCGCGCACATAAAATCCGTTGCTGGGGAGACGCCACACATACAATAATCAACTGCACGCCAGCACAGATTAAAATACTTGCTGGGGAACTGCACAGTACTTGCTGGAGAGACGCCACAGCCAGGATTATCAGCTGCACGCCACACATTACATCAGTTCCTGGGGAGACTCTGCTGATTGCCCACTGTTGTGACAGAAAATTAAATGCATATTACGGACAAGGCGGAAGTACAGGGAAGTGGAGTGGCAGATTCACCGGCCTCTAGCAGATGCTTCAAAGGCCGCCTGACACGTCACACAAGACAGAGAGAGCGGGACCTATAAAATATTGCGCGGCCGATCCAATCGGATTTCGGTAAATGAGGTAACACCTAAAACATAAGGCACGAAAAATCCAATCGGGTACTGAGACGCGGAGACCAGCTTCCCCAAAGAGGTGGGATTAGTGTTTGTTGTTGTGCAAGTGTTCACTCTGAGGATATCAGATTTGTGATTAAGAAGCTTGGCCCGGTAAAGTGTAAAGTGTCAGTCGTTGAAGGGGTTTTCCTAAATATACGAATTTTCATGATATTACAATAGGATGACTTTTAAAAGTAGATTTATTTTCGCACACATAAAATCCGTTGCTGGGGAGACGGCACACATACAATAATCAGCTGCACGCCAGCACAGATTAAAATACTTGCTGGGGAACTGCACAGTACTTGCTGGAGAGACGCCACAGCAAGCTAAAATAAAGAGAGGCAGGATAGGAGATCTTCAGACAGACGCAACACATCAATCAACAGCCACAAAGGAGAGGATAAATGTAATATTAATTATACTTACTGTATTGTCATATACGTTTCTGTATAATTTTTATTATTATTTTACTTTAGGCTTCTTGCAAAAATATTTTTGACAAAAAAACTTATGCACTACTGTTCTAGCGCGCGTTATTGTAACAGGCTTAATGTCTAGTAAGTAATAAAAGGCCAGAGAATGAGTGGGTGCTAACTGAAATTCTCAGCAAAATTTGAGGCTGGAAAATAAATACGATCTAGCCCAAAACCCAAAACAATAACCCTAAATGGAAGTTAACATACAAAGCCTAAATTTTGCTTTACAGGAAACATTATCCAAATGAGAAAGTATAAAGTATGTATGCTGTCAAGAATTTATCCACACCATATCGGTCAAGCAAAAAGTTCCAGATCTCCATAAAATGGTGTCGAAAAAACAAACAACATTTTTTAAACTATGTTAAATGCATTATACTATATATATATATATATATATATATATATATATATATATATATATATATATATATATATATATACATATATATATACATATACATATACATATATATACACACACACACACACAGTATATTTATATATACAGTACTGTGCAAAAGTTTTAGGCAGGTGTGAAAAAATGTAGTAAACAAAGAATGCTTTCAAAAATGGAAGTGTTAATCATTTATTTTTATCAATCAACAAAATGCAGTGAATGAACAAAAGAGAAATCAAAATCAAATCAATATTTGGTGTGACTACCCTTTGCCTTCAAAACAGCATCAGTTCTTCTAGGTACACTTGCACACAGTTTTTGAAGGAACTCAGCTGGTAGGTTGTTCCAAACATCTTGTAGAACTAACCACAGATCTTCTGTGGATGTAGACTTCCTCACATACTTCTGTCTGTTCATGTAATCCCAGACACACTCACTGATGTTGAGATCAGGGCTCTGTGGGGGCCATACCATCACTTCCAGGACTTCTTGTTCTTTTTTACGCTGAAGATTTTTCTTAATGACTTTGGCTGTATGTTTGGGGTCGTTGTCCTGCTGCAGAATAAATTTGGGGCCAATCATACGCCTCCCTGATGGTATTGCATGATGGATAAGTATCTGCCTGTGTTTCTCAGCATTGAGAACACCATTAATCCTGACCAAATCTCCAACTCCATTTGCAGAAATGCAGCCCCAAACGTTCAAGGAACCTCCACCATGCTTCACTGTTTCCTGCAGACACTCATTATTGTACCGCTTTCCAGCCCTTCGACAAACAAACTGCCTTCTGCTACAGCCAAATATTTCAAATTTTGACTCATCAGTCCAGAGCACCTGCTGCCATTTTTCTGCACCCCAGTTCCTATGTTTTCGTGCATACTTGAGTCGCTTGGCCTTGTTTCCACTTCGGAGGTATGGCTGCAACTCTTCCATGAAGACCACTTCTGGCCAGACTTCTCCGGACAGTAAATGGGTGTACCTGGATCCCACTGATTTCTGCCAGTTCTGAGCTGATGGCACTGCTGGACATCTTCCAGTTTCAAAGGGTAATCAGCTTGATGTGTCTTTCATCTGCTGCACTAAGTTTCCTTGGCCGACCACTGCATCTACGATCCTCAACGTTGCCCGTTTCTTCAAAAGAGCTTGAACAGCACATCTTGAAACCCCAGTCTACTTTGAAATCTTTGTCTGGGAGAGACCTTGCTGATGCAGTGTAACTACCTTGTGTCTTGTTGCTGTGCTCAATCTTGCCATGACATGAAACTGTCTTCCACAACCTCACCTTGGCAGCAGAGTTTTAAGCCTCCTACACAGCTGTTTCTGTTTCAGTTAATGACTGTGTTTCAACCTACGTGTGACATTGATGATAATTAGCACCTGTTTGGTATAATTGGTTGATCATACACCTGACTATAATCCTACAAAATCCCTGACTTTGTGCCAGTGTACCTGTAAGAATCGATGCTGGTTTGAAGGCAAAAGGTTGTAACACCAAATATTGATTTGATTTAGATTTTTCTTTTGTTTGCTCACTTTGCATTTTGTAAATTGATAACAATAAACAATCATTATTTATATTTCTAAAAGCATTCTTTGTTTATAGCATATTTTCACACCTGCCTAAAACAGTCTTTTGCACAGTACTGTATATATATATATATATATACACAGTTTATATGTACAATATATATATACACTTTTATGTATATATACAAAATTTGAATCCACATACTTCAAAACCCAAAATTGAGTATGAAAAAGAGCAGGAAAGTATAACATAAAAGTCAGGAAAAATTAAAAACTAACTCAAAGTGGGTGTAAGGTTTCTGCTTAAATATAGTATATATGCAGTTAAGGTTGAATCGAGTGACCGCAGAGTAGTTGGCATTGCCAAGCAATGACACAATACAATTGCCAAGCATTGTAATTAGAAAAATAAGCATGAGATTGTGATTGAATAAGAGACGTGTGTTTTTTATAGCATTTGCATAGATAAACAAAGCTCATTATTTTTGATTAACACCAAACTTTTGAAAGAATGTATTAATAAATTGCTATTTAATCTTAACATTTGTGCTTTTTAGGATTACAATATATTGTGTTGATGGTGCCGTTTTTTTACTTTGGATTAAAATGTTTTCTTTAAAATTATATTGCAGGAATAGACAAAATGTGATTGTTATAAACAGTAAGGCTTAAGTCTCACTTACCACCAGGACTGATGCCTGCTATAATTTCTTGCTTACTTCCAGCACCTAAAAAATAAACTTGCTTGTAAACTATTGTCTGAACATTAATAGAGCAATACACGAGGACACGGTTAGAAACTTCTTAATGGCAGATTTCCCACAAATGTTAGAAAGTTTTTCTTCACACAAAGAACCAGAGACACATGGAATAAATTACCAAGTAGTGCAGTGGAGAGCAGGACTTTAGGAAGCTTCAGAATTCAACTCAACATTGTTTTGGAGAATCTATGTGAATAGGATTGGTAATCATGGTTGGCTGTATGGTCTTGTATAGACATAATTGTTTTAATGTTCTGATATGTGGTGTTAATGGAAAATTAAAAATGTCCAGTTAATCCAATGACCTGGGTTCAAATCCCATACCTTGGCCCTTATTTATCAAGTATCTTCAAATTACTTCTAGGCATCCTACACCTAAGCATTCACGTTTGAGAATGGATGATGTCACAGTTTTCTGATACTAATGCTAAGGCTTCACCACAAAAATGATATTATTATTATTATTATTAATAATAATAATATTCAAAGTAGTAGGTGAAGAAAAATAAGCATAATAGAAAACAAGAAAGCATAATAAAGTAAGATATTGCCCTAAGTTGCACGTAATTGTTGTCACTTTTAAACAAGATCAAGAATAATGCCATTTTAATCTTGGACGACCTATGTGTTGATAATATGCTATTGATTGTGCACATCTTGAATACTAATCTGAAGCCTCTTGGAATTGACTTTTTGAATTAAAGACCTGCCTCTTTCTCTCATTCGTTGGTCAAGAATCCTGTCTTCTGCTCAATAAGTCAGTCCCATACAGATTTAGTTTTGTGCTTGTGATGTGCACTAATTTTTCTGGAAGTAACTAGTTGATAATATTTAAGCTGATAAGCATGTACAGTATTTTGCTTATTTTGAACATGTGTCTTGATAACCGACATGTGGATTATGTGACCTGAATAACGTGAGATTTTTCTTCTTTTTTCCATGGAAGTACTTCACATTGTTGGCCATTGCAAAGTATTGGTCACTGTTGGCTTCGATTACGTCATGAACTTATTCTCTCCAATTTTTTTCTCACCCACTACTTTAAAGTATGGGGAAAGTAACATATAAAAAGTATAATTTTTGGGTGAAGTACTTCTTTAAAATAACACACGTCTTTGGTTTGTGGTAATGCAAACCTGAGATCAGGAAAAAAAAATATAGTAGTGGGGAGAATGTATAATTCCCCTCCCTCTAACAAAATGCACATAATAATGCTAATAGTGCAAGTACAATATAAAATTTAAAGTGATTTAACTTACCCTGAACTTGTTCAGATACACTCCCTGGCATACTTTCAGGACCTTAAACAGACAGATTTAATCATGTTGCAGATAACTGAGTCACTGATGCTTTGCAAAACCAACAGTGAGGAGCCATTTGACTGTGGAGAAAAGCAGCATCTTATGCCACTTTATAATTTTTTGCTTTGTCTTCTTTACACTTTGAAATCTATCCAACAGTGGTGTGTGTATGGATTTTTATGAAATCTCAAAGATTGCACCTTATGACTTTCCTGTAATGGTAAAACAGCAGAATCCATTATTTTGCTTAAGGAAAGTCTCAAGGGTATCACCCCCACTCTCAGACAAGTGCTTCAGCAGATAAGAACTTTGAAAATAAAATTAGCACCCTATTATTTTACAAATGCATATTGTCCATTTGTGGCAGTAGTAAAAGATCACCCATTTGGCTGAATGTTGTTGAATGCCAAACAAGACTAGCATAAAATTTTGTGCAACGAAGACATGCAAATATTTTTTCAAAAGCTAAGATATTTTTAAACAGAGTTCAGAAGAATGAGGAAGAACTTTTAACACTATTAAAATGAATGGAAGTTGATGGAAGTATAATGTAAATTAAACTTCCTGAATGACTCTCAAGAACAGCATGATCTTTCAAGTTCATTTCATACATACTCCACAGAATCTTGGATTTAAATTGAGTATGGTAGCTCATTTAGTCAAAAACAGTCCGTGGTAACACACGGACACACTTTGCTGATTTATGATGAATTATCCAAATTTAGTTTGATTAGCAGTTAATGCAGAATGGTCATAGTCCTGTTTATGTATTGTATTACTTTTAGTTTCTTGTGTATTTTAGGCCCATGACTTTAACACATTGTACATCTTTAAATGCATGTTGGGACACACTGCATACAGCTCACAGACTTAAACCTTCTAGATGGTAGAATTAAATTTAGCCTCCATTGCTTCTAACATTAACTGTAGGTAAGTCACTTAAGTCAGCCGAGTTATAATTTTGCTTACTTGTGTGCTTTTAAAATATTACTATGTAAGGTACAATATAAAATAAAAAGTGGTAATAAATGACCTAATACCTATCACGATAATAAGCCTAACATCGACAATTTTCTTAGTTGTTGTTTTGATAACTTGTAATGCAGGTCACCCAGTTTACTGTTCACAAATGTTTCCTAGTAAATGATTGAAGTAGTATTTTTATTAGCAATGTAAGCATTTTCTTACCCTTTTCTTTTGATGATGTAGTTGGCCACTGTGGAATCACTACACCTGGAAAAAAAACATAAGAAAATGGCAGCATAGTGGTTAGCAGTTTAGTCTCATGGATCTAGCATACTGGGTTAGAATTTTTCATCTAGTCGTGTGGTCTAGGTGGTGGTTGCACTTTCTCCCCATGTGTATGTGGGTTGGTTCCTTCTTTGTGCCCAGTGCTGCTGGGAGAGGCTCTAGCTCCAATGAGTGGAACCTGTATTATACTGACTTGGAAATGGAATGTTATGTTGAAAGAAAATGCCAAAAGATGTGTCACATATTATAGTATACTACAAAATGTAGTGAATGAGTTCTTATTTAGTTGATTTCAACTTAGATACTTTTTAAGTATTATTGGCACATGTACATTGAAATTCATGGCAAATTGCATTTGCTAATCAATATGCAAGATGTTATCAGTCTCTGGTACCCTGATTAGTGAGTATGAGAAGTGAACCTCAGAACTTCTGTTTTCATTACCTGAAAGAACCTTATTTGAGACAAATAAAAATGATTATGGTACTGTTTATATAAATACAGAGATGTAGATATATAAATAGATTCATAGAAATATATATAGATATTAAGGTATTTAACTTCATTTTGATATTACATGGTTAAAAAATGAATGTCCTTCAAATTAAAACAATTATGTTATATTCTAGTATTAGCTGTAATTTTTTTTTAATATATTTTAAATTTTATTTTGCTATGCAAGTATTGAATTCATTATAATATAAAGCAAAGCATTATCTTTCTGATGGGTTGTCACCAGAACACAAGGCAGTGTGAGGTATAATGTTGGACACCCTGTACCTGTGCTAGGCAGCCGTGTCCAGAAAACCAGTAGGCAGCAGCACCAGTATGTGAGAGACAGAGAAAGAGGAAAGATGAAAAGAGTACTATCTACTCTGGACACTAAACGGCATTCAATGAGGAAAATGGTGGTATAACTAAACCCCTGTGAAGACAGATAAAAGTTGTTTAGACTTCTCTGGATGCTGGAACACAGTGTAGCCATTAGGAGGCAGCACATAGTGGCAGTTAAAGAAAAGTGAGGCAATATTGCCCTTTTTAAACAGAAACTTAAAGGAGTCCATTAATTAAACTCTAGTCGTGTTAGGTTGCACCTCATGATCCCAAATTACTGCAGAAAGAGTGAGACCATGTTGCCTCTGTGTAAATGAGACAGGATGTGTTCATTGAATATAGTTTTCATCAGGACCCAGGCAGAAGCATGTTGATCATAACCTAGCATTCTCATATTCACTTAATCCAGATAAGGGTTGCTGAAGGTTGGGGGTATGAGGGGATATCATAAAGCACAAACCATGAACCTGTCCATTGCAAGGAAACTTCACCCACATAAGGAGCTGTAGTGCAAACTGCCATTGCAAAGGCTGGTTAATTTCAGGCATTTATTTTAAATTGTTACAAAGGTAATTAATACATTTTATGAAAAATTGTTTTTTTTACACTTGTCAGTATTTATAGAGCAGGTTTTCCTGCTTCACTTAAGTAAATTAAGCTGGTATTTTCAGCATTTCAGTTCCACTGTGTTATCTTCCATTTCTCCCTCTGTAGATCTGACAGTGGCATGGCCAGCATGTTTTGATTCTTACCGTCTCTGTCCTCCTCAGAAATTTCATCATCTGCATCATCTGTATCATCATTTTCAACCTCTTCTGTTTCTTTATCTGCAAGTAACAAGTCATCATTAACCATAAAGTTAATTACTATTTTTCTGCTGTTTTTTTTATCAATCTGCAGTACAAGGTTGATCTGTATTACCAGTTCTAATAACAAGTCTCTGAGCTGTTTTGACTGAAGAGACATTTACATGTAATTTATAATTGTTGTGTCATGTAATAGGGAGTACACCCCATTCAAATAACATGTTGTAGTGTAACTTTAACTGGCCAGTATGAGTGAGCATGGCCTTGTGACTGAGTGTGCCATGAAGTGGACTGGCACCTCATCTAGCAATGGCTTCTGCCTTGCACCTGGGGTTGATAGGGTAGGCTGTTGTTCTCCTTGATTCTACATTTAGACAACTGGGCTAAACAAAGAAAGTAATTCTTCTCTGTGATTTAAAAACTGCTAATATGATTTTTGTTACAGTGACTTATTTTACAAATGTACAATATATTGTAAATTCAGAAATTAACAAATTCTTGAAAGTTTAGTAGAGTGCATTTTAAGAATTTTAAGAATTTTCTACACCCATGCACAAGTATTTGTAAGTCAGAAAGTGATCAGACACAGGGAAATGAACCTGGGAATCCTTTTATTGATTTTCTTAAAATCAACACGATCAGACAAACAGTTCAATGTTTTTAGAAAGGCCTATAAGGCAGCTGTGGAGAAAACACTCCAGTACAATATAAATGTATTGTTCTCACTTCACGCTAAAAATTTGGAAAACAAATTACCTTGCACACAAACATTGTGCTTTAAGGGAAAGCTGTATAGATGTTTCTTTAATGACTGTCCTCCTTAATGGGAGTGTAACTGAATTAACATCATGGTAAACTAACTATATCTACCCATCAACGTGTTCTTTCCCTTTTTGCATTCTCACAGAGAAACTGTTTGCACTTCACATGATTTAAAGAGCTAAAAATCCTATGGTTGTTACTCACTGTAATTCTGGGAATACTTGGGAGGTTTCACTTATTTTCTTTTTACTTTCATTATAACTACTAGGCAAGTTAATGATAAAGTCAGAATTTGACAGATTTACATATTTAGTTATCATTAAACCTGATTTGACCACTTTTGTGAAGAGTGACGTCTGTTTATCAGTATGTGGATGGGTGGAACTGGTGTTACTTCAAAGCACTGTTTCTTGCCAATTAACTCCTTTTCCCATATCAGCAATAAACAGGGCAACCTACCTGAAACACCATCTCTTTTAAATGTCTCTAAATGTACCACCTATGAAAGATGGAGGCACATGGTTTCTGATATCTCGGTATTGGATCGATTCTATAAACAAACTTTTGTTTTGACTGAAACTATGTTTTCTTTTAAAAACTGCATTTTGTATCTTTTACAATGGTTTCTGATTGAAATTCTAGAAATTTTAGAAATTTGGAAGCAATTTTTTTTCTGTGCATTTGCATTATTATGTTTTGAGTACCTTTTTGTTCCTTTATTTATTTAAGTTGTTTAGTTTGCCTTTTTGTTTTCTTTTCCGGCACTGACCGTGCAAGTTTTTTGTTGCCTCAATATTATCCTGTGAAATGGTCTTTTGGGGTTTTTGCTCCATATGCTGGTTCTTCAGTTTTTTGTTTTCTTGTCACTGTCAAAATCCTGGTGACTCAGCAACCAGCTTTCATCGTTAGATATAAATTGGTCAGTGCAGGTTGATAGACAGTAATATACTCATCCTCAACATAGAATGCGAAGTATAAAGTAAAATAAAGAAAAAACACTGCAAATGAAACACAACTGCAAAATACAGAATTCTAACCAAATATTGTATATTATACCCCTCTACATGTATGCCCAGTGTGCATTTAATATATGGTGTCTCAAAAGAGATTTGTCCCTTTACTGATTTGTTTGTTATAGTTTGCGAAGTTGAAGACAGTGTGTACACCAGTGTTCTACCCTGGGTTGATTTCTAGAAGTCCAGTTGATCTTTAATTGACCTAATACTTTTTTTAATGCCATCCTTTCTTTTCTTCTGCTACTTTTATGCTTGGAATACTGTCATTTTAGGTAGATGGTATGGCCAGGTGAAAAAATTCAAGGTTGTCAGGGTTAGTGCCCACCGCTAAATGAGTTACTTCATCTACCTGTGGTGTAATACCAAAAACATATTAATAAAGTTTAGTAGAGCTATGTACATGTAAAGCTATGTGTAGTGAGGTTCACTCTAGAGAGGTGCTATATAGAACATACTATATTGATAACTGAATCAATCGAAGAATTTGCATGGTTTTTTTTTTCTGGAAACAAAATAGCACTTTTTTGTAGGCTAGATTTACGAATTAAAAATCCATCCCTTTGTTGCTCTAAACCAGGGGTGGGCAAATTCATTCCTGGAGGGCCGCAGTGGCTGCAGTTTTTTGTTCCAACCCAATTGCTTAATAAGAAGCACTTATTGCTCTAGAAACACTTCTGCTTCATTTTAGTTATCTCCCTCGTTAAGATTATGAACCCTTATTGCTTATTTAAGTCTTAAACAGCTGCATTCTTGGTTTTTAATTGCTCCTTATTAGCAATAAGATGCAAATGACAAAAGAAACCAGCAGTTATCCATTTTGCTTGTTACCCTTTACACCTGTGTGTATTTATCGTGCATTATTTGGTTTAATTAAATACTTGGAAGGAAAGAGAAGAGAAAAAAGTGAAGGATTGAGAATTACCCATCCGTTTTACACTTCAAAGTATTTGGATGATATCCTTAGAATGGAAAAAAAATCTAGGATATGAGAATGACTTGACATAGCAGAGTTAAAGCACTAACAAGCCATGAAATGTAATTATTGGCAAGGATTGTTTTCTAATTAAGCAACTGGGTTGGAACAAAAACCCGCAGCCACTGCGGCCCTCCAGGAATGAATTTGCCCACCCCTGCTCTAAACTACTTAGTCCATCAAAGAGAAGGATAATGGTAAGCCATTGCAGGGCCACACTCAGTCATGCTGGGCCAAGTCAAGGTCACCTTAGCATATACATCTTTGAGAAGTGAGAGGATACAGATGTACCTTGAGATAACCCAAATGAATGTAGAGAAAAATGTGTAAAATGTAATCAGACAGGAATTTGAACCCGGGTCTGGGAACTGTGAGACCACAACTCTGACCAAATCATTAATACTTGGCCCACTCAATGAATATATTAAATACGATCTGTCCTTACCTTCCACAGGAGCAGCAGCAACTGTAACCACCAGATATGCCAGGATGGGAAATATTATTAGATTTCTAGAAACACAATAAGCGGTTTTAGTATTAAGGTTTATCAAATCCAATATTGGTTTAGAAAAATGAAAACCAAATTCGTTCATCAGTTCAGTGATTTCCCCCCTAAAGCTTTCTCCTCAATCACTCTACTGGTAAGATGTAGCCATGCCTCCATTACAACTTCCTGATTAAAGCCAGATTTCAACTTCCTCTTAATGGATGTGAAATTATCTAATTTAGTTTGGTATTATGCATTTATTGGATACTGTTTATTCACTTATCTTTATTTGCTCTGACTTTATCAGGCCACACTCTGATGTTTGTAGTATTTAATTATGTCTATAATACCATATCTATTACAACTGCATTATAAGGTAATGACATTTCAGTTCAATTTCCTGTTTTTGTCATTGCACTTCTGGTAAACTATTTAGAAGTATACCAACAATAAAAAATGAATACATAGCCAAAATATTAATGTTGAACATTTGATGACGTTATAGTTATAGTGAGTTCATGAGAACCACCCTTGTGTACAACAGTGGTTTGGGTAAGTAAGGAATTGTCTGTTCTTCCATCCATTTATTAAACACATTCTGCAATTTCTCCGTTCTGGGTATGACGTTAATCTGCATCCAGCATTACAAGCAGGTCCTCCAACTTGCAGGGAAAACTTGGGGGTTGGTGGCAGGATTGGCACTCCAGCCACTGTAAAAAAAACTCACACTGTTCAGTGTGGTGATGAGGTGTCACCCATTGCACGGCTGCACTTGGATCTCAATCTGGGTGGTGGGTGCGGCGATGCACTGTAATCAACGCATGCTCCCAACCTCTCCTCTCGCTCTCTCTTAATCTTTCAGTTTTCTAACCCCGTTATCCAGTTGAGGGTTGTGGGGAGCCAATGCCTTTCTTGGCTGCACCACAGTAGACAAAATACATAAATTATCCCTGATTACATCTTGCCTGAAGAAGGGGCCTGAGTTGCCTCGAAAGCTTGCATATTGTAAAACTATCTTTTTAGTTAGCCAATAAAAGGTGTCATTTTTCTTGACTTCTCACTACATCCATTATACCTAACATGATAGAACACCCTAGTACTGCCAATAAGTGTTGGAAAAGAGTAAGACTTCAGAGGTCTTATATAAAAAAAGCCACACAGACACAAGGAGAGTGTGTAAACTCCATACATATAGTGAATGAGCTGGAATTCAGACTTCGGGATTTGTAGGTTTTAGGAAGTAGCTTTAACCACCATCCTGCCCATAGGGAAATATTGTTCTTAACAAATTAGCCTGACCTTAATAAGAACTAATTTAAATTCAATAGAATGGTCATAAATTAAGTTTTTACCAAAAATCTAGTAGGTTTCATATAATATTTCTATTGTACAAAATACATCAAAAGACAAGATAAGATATTGCTGAGTTTTAGAAGGGTGTCTAATGGGAGCTATTTAAGACCATAACAAATTTTACAAACAAGAGGAGAGCATTAAGTCCACCAAGCTCACTTATTTATCTAATATCTAAGCTGTACCAATATCTCATCCAGATACTTCTTAAAGGTTGTCAAGGTTTGTACTGCATCTACATTTCTAGGCAGTTCATTCTAGATTGCCACTACTTTTTGAGTAAAGAAGTGCTTCCTGGCTTCAGTCTTAAATGCCTGTTACTGGTATCTTCAAGTAATAATAATAATAATAATAAATTTAATTTATATAGCACCTTTCCAGTGCTTAAGTATGTGATTCATCATTAAGTTGAAACAATTCGGCTAGATCTACTTTATCAATGCATTTGAGCTGGTTAAAGAAAGCATTACTGTTACTGAGGAATAGACTACATGTGTTACTTTTAAAGAAAAAAAGTGCCAATTTAAATGCATGTTTTTGCAGTGTAATAGGCAGTCTAGGTAGTTGACCATGGGAGTTTATTCCAGCTGCTTGATGTTCTTTTCATGCATTCTAGGTTTAATTGTCCCCTTAGAATTGATCTGTTGAGTGTGTGTGGAGGTCCAGCATCCACAGAAGGTTGTCTCCTGTCTGATGCTGCCTTGATAGGGTCTGCCACTAGTGACCTTGTAATGTGCTATATAGATGCAAAATGCAAAAATGTGCTTTTATATATAAAATATCTCATTCTGCTTTTCCCTCTGTCACAAATCAGTGATAGACCATAAATAGAATAATTATATTTAATTTATGTATTGATGTTTGTATTATTCTCATATATATATTTTTTTCTTTTGAGGAAACATTTTCTGCAATGAAATATCTTTTTAAACTGTGCTAAACTCATGGCTAAAATGTATCCAGCTGCTAACAGTCAATTGAAAGAAGCGAATGCATTAAAACATTTCTCTCTATGAAACATGATATACCCTTGACTAACCAAACACCCTAGAATGGGATTAAGAAATCTTGAAAATTGATGTTTGGATGGGAACATTTACGAAATGAATACTGTATTGGTTAATTCGTTTTCTGAACCTCGTTTTTCAGAGGGATCCATAAATTATTTTAGCGAAACTAGGCATAATGCCAGCAGCACTGGGGCACACTTACACATACTAGGCCAGCTTAGTTTTACCATCCCATCTAACGTGTGCCTCTTTAGAATGTAGGAAGATAGCTGAGTCCCTGAGGGGAAAAAGTAAGACTCCGTACAATGTGCAAAATTCTGACTGCACTGTGAGCTAAACAAGACTAAGAGAGCTAACTGGTGCACTGCCATACCACCCAGACTAAGATTAGGCCTTTTAGAAAAATGAATTATTTATATTTCATATATCAGCATAAAAACACTTATTTTTGTAGTGGACATTACCATAAAGTACTTTAGAATGAAGGAACATCTGTATATTTCCAGTTATTTCCAGTTATTTTTCCATTAAAACACTGGACCATTAAGAGACTTTCTCGGGGTCACATATGGAGTCAGCACCCTTGTGCTTTATACCACAAAATGCCAAGTCACTCACTCACAGCCCTGTTGACCAGTTTCTTATTTAAAACATTACATGAACAATGCAAGCATTATGCTACTGCTTCTTAGGTTTGGTGCAGTTTTGGCCCTGGGGTATCCCATTAGTTTTTGATTTTCTCTCCAGTCAGCCCTTGCCATTAAATTTAATTCAAAATCAATGTAAGCCTGTTGTGATTTTTCTGCTTCTAAGAGCTTAGTGTATATACTGTGATAACCATTTGGATTTACTTATATTTTTAAGGATTTTGGTAAAGATGAGTGTTTAATGTACAGATATAATATTCACTAAACTTCTTATTCCTTTGAAATTATAATATATTTTATATACTTTATGACATAAACATATGGGCAGATGACACCAGCTTTTTCATTATGAAATATCAAACATTATTTTATTGTTTTATACATGTATATGTTCTTCCTAAATGAAAGCTTTGTAAGAAAATTTTTAAAAAGCATGAACAAAGAACACTGTCATAACAAACATCAATCCATTCATTATCCAACCCGCTATATCCTAACTACAGGGTCACTGGGGTTTGCTGGAGCCAATCCCAGCCAACACAGGGCACAAGGCAGGAAACAAACCTTGGGCAGGGCACCAGGCCACAGCAGTCATAACAAACAATTTATTATTAAAGAATGACTAAAGAAAATGAGTTACTTTATCTGTGTTAAATGGCAGCAGTGGCCACAGTATTTCTTATTAAATGCATTATACATACAACACATACTGTATTAAAATGTATTAGGAAAGGAATTAATGATTTAAATACAAAATGTTTTAGTTAAAGGCATGTCTGTGTAGAAATGTTGGCTAAATTTAAAAGAAACACACTTCTCTGCATTGATCATATTTGGTTTCCCTGAGACTGAAGATCACATCAAGTTTGATGGTTCTTCCCCTCAAATGTTGTCAAAAAGATGTTGACCTTGATCATACCTGTACAAATCACACAAGGCCATTGGGTAAACTTTTATTTTGTAAAGCAGTGTGGTGTAATGCTTAAGGCTTTGGACTTCAAACCCTGAGGTAGTGGTTTCAAATCCTGCTACTGACGCTAAGTGACCATGGGTAAGTCACTGCACTCGCCTGTGCTTCAATTGGAAAAACAAAAGAAATGTATCCAGTTGTATCTCAAATGTTGTAAGCTACCTTGGTTAAAGGTGTCAGCCAAATATGTAATACATTTAGGCCAGAATAGATTTTGCCATCCTTTTTATCATTTTAGTATTCTTTGGACATATTTTATAATATACAGAAATTTTGATCTCACAGTAATGAAAAATTGAATGTTACTATAGTAAAAATTCTTCATCTTTAATTTGGTATAGAAACAATCATGTTCAAGATGCCTTGCTATTTGTTTGTTGTTTCATATCAATATCAAATTATTATTCCTTCCGGTTAATTAATTTGAACTAGTCGTCAGCACATCAAGAATTTTTTCTCCACAATAACTTGTTACCTTAATAATAACCCTGCCATGAAGTTCAAATTGTATTTGAACTGTAACATTTAAAACACATTATGTTAAATACATGTTCAGACACTTATTTCTAATTCTGTCAATTGTTTGGAGTTGATGGAACTAACCCTGGATGGGATGCCAGTTCTCCTTCACTGACACCAGTCCAATTATGAGTCACCAGTTAACTAAAGCTGCATGTCTTTAGAATGGAGATTGAAATTGAACTAAGTCTTTGGAGCTATGCAACAGCAGGGATAAACACTGAGCCATATGACACATGTTTATATAAGTAAATACACTTAAAATAGCACTGTTGAAGTATATAATTGTCATAATGTGGAAAGGTTCTTTGGAATCTTCCACCCGTCCACTTAATTCAAACAGCTTATTATATATTATGAAATGCATCTGCTATGTACAGAAATATATTCATAGTATTTATATATGAGTGCAATAAATTTATCTCTCCAACTAAACATTTTAGATCCAAATAAATCTCCTATAGAACCCATAAGTTATTCTAAGCAAAGTAAGTACAAGCCTTTTAAGAAGTGTTTGACTGGCTGCCAGATCTTTTAATCCTGTAACATCTGTGTTTAAAAGACAATGTATTTTTTTCACTTACCGAGACAACATCTTTGCTCAAGGGGCCTGCTTTAACTCATGTGTTAGGACCACTCCGACTTTCCACTTCCTTAATGCTTGACTGGATATCACCTATATGTTTTATACTCCTACAGCCTCCCGACATGAGAAGGGGCAGGGCTTGAACAATAACCCCAGCCCCTGAACTGAAATTTCTTCTAAGATTACTTTTAATTGAAATGCTGGAGATGCAGCAATGCTGAGGGTACCCAAGGATCTTCTGATTCCTGTGGTTGCTTTTTACTTTATTTCTTTATGTATGAGTGGTTTACATTTAATATGTTTTTCCAGTAAATGTTTAATTGAATTAATATAAAATTAGAAGAAAATCACAAGCGAGTTTATTTTTTAAAGCCCCAGTTTATGAAGGTGTTCCAAGTCTGGAATTTTTTAAAATTGGAAATGTATATTGCAGTTTTGTTTTTTTTTTTATAATTTTTTTGATATGAACACTCTAGCACAAAAATGGTTTCTTCTTTTTTGCCTCTTGATTCTAAACATGTTTGGGTGCTAGGATAATTAGTGATTATAATCAGGCCCTGTATGAGTGAGTGTGGTGTGCATGTGTGAGTAGTGCTACATCCAGGGCTGACTTGCATTCAGTGCTCCTGGATGAGCTCTGGCTGCACACATAACTAAAACTGGACTGAATGTTTAAGCTAATGGATGATTGAACAAAATTAACATTTTATATCAATTCAACTAAACTCTTTGGTATGTGTCATGCTTCCCATTTATAAACTAACAGCGATGCATAAATTTATAAATAGAATATAATTAATATAAAGCCATACATTGTGAAGCTTTGTGGCACAGTGGTCAGCTCTTCTGCTTCTAAGATTCAACATCATTGGGTTCAAATCTTATGGTTAATCATTTTTTGCATAACATTTAACACTTTCTCTTCCATGTCTGCATGGGTTTCTCTGTAGCTGCTCATACATATTATATTTAAGTGATTTAAATGTAACTATAGAAATAATTTTTGCCTTATTTACCAACACAATATGCCAATGGGGTAAGCAAAACTGACTTGAGTAGATTTCTTTAAATAAGCTAAATAATCTCAAATGTAAGATTTATTGATTTACCAAGAAATCTGTGATAAGAAAAATAAGACATAATAGTTTGATATAAAAACTTTTCACTTGCTTTGATGTCATTATTTTGCAGTGATGGATGTGATTGCAGTTTATATGCAGTGTGTTTCTGTAATAATTTCTAAGCAATAGTCTTGTGGCCTGCACTAGACTAACAGCCCTTTCTGAAAAATGTAAATTATGTGCACATACTTGAGTATGTATGTACAGAAAATAATAATTTACATTTACAAAAAGATACTATGCCTGCGGTGAGCTTGCGCCCTGCCCAGGGTTTGTTTCCTGCCTTGCGCCCTGTGTTGGCTGGGTTTGGCTCCAGCAGACCCTCATGACCCTGTAGTTAGGATATAGCGTGTTGGATAATGGATGGATGAATGGATACTATGCCTATGTGACATAGTTTGCCGTTCTTCTGTAGTTTCTCTGTCACTGTTTTCAAGTAAACTTTTGAATCCTTCATATCATATCTTGTTCCTTAAATGATGGAGCAAGATAAGATGGGCAATAGCACAGGGTGTATTTTGAATTTGTGATGATTTCAGAAGTGTTGTCAAACAGATTTGAGTTATAGTCCTTATAAAAAAAAGAACGATGTTTTGTAAATGCTACGACATAAGTGTGATAGCAAGTATTTACAGGGAGGCACCTATTTCAGACAAGAAGGAGGGCAGAGCCATCAACCAGGTATTTTAGTGTTACCTTTTTTCCTTTGCCAGTGACACTGTACTTTTAGGAGACTTACCACACCGCAGTCATGTCTCAGTAAAGGGGCCCCTGGAGTTTATCAGCATGAAAAGAATAACAGCAAGATAGTAATTAGGCTGCGGTGGGTTGGCACCCTGCCCAGGATTGGTTCCTGCCTTGTGCCCTGTGTTGGCTGGGATTGGCTCCAGCAGACCCCCGTGACCCTGTGTTCAGATTCAGCGGGTTGGAAAATGGATGGATGGATAGTAATTAGGCTCATGGAGGAAGACCTTCATTTGGGTGGATCCTCTAAGAGTCAAATGATCAGTGAAGCATCTCAATCTGGGTTACTCTTCCCATATAATTTTTTAAGTAGGGTGAGGGGTGTTTCCCCACACTATTATAAAAATAAACAAGTAAGTGTTCAAATAATTAGGAGTGGATGGCCAATATTCTTTTGTAAGCTATGATTTATGCAAGACTCTGACATGGGCACTGTTTAAGCATAAGATCCATCCACCCATCCAGTTAATTTTTTTAACCCACATTCTCCATGACAGGGTTGCAAAAACCACCTATGAATATCATGAAAAGTATTAGAGGACTGTGCTGCGGCACATTAGTAAGTGCTTCTGATTCACAACTCTGGAGCTTTGGCTCAAGTCGCTGTCTGTATAGTCTCACTGGGTACGGGTGGGTTTTCTTAGTTCCCCCCTTCCAAAGGCATGCATGGTAGGTTCATTAAATATGAATAAACTGGTTCTCTATGGTGAATGTATGAAGTAAATGACTGAGATGCAATCTAGAGTTAATTCCTGTCTTGTGCCCACTGATGCTGCTACAGACACCTCAGAAAATTAATGAATTTACTGCAGTGGAAGAATTCTGACAAGAAGTCCCATCATTCATGATAGCGGGGAATTGGAAAGACATGGATGACAAAAGCAACTCTAGACAAATGTATGGTAATGGCATAATATATTTAGAATCTGTTTCCTCCTCCTTATAACATTACACTTCACTACACTACACTAACTTAGGAGATGCTGTTGTTGATTTTTTTTGTGGTTTACAACCTGATTTGTATGCCTGAACATGACATAATATTTGAATGAAATTGGTCTGGCCTAGGGAGCTGTCTGCATGGAGTTTGTTGACAAAATAATTGGCAACTCTAAATGTTTGAATGTGTGAAGACTGTATTGCAACACTGAAGTGACGTAGACAGCTACTGTAAATGGAAAGCTGGCTTCCAAGGTCAGGATACAGTGTAATTGCTTACATATTTGTTTTACAGTTGAAGTATTGGTGAGTTAAACCCCTGTCACATCACATGACATTGTAATCTTCATTTATATAATCTTAGTGAGTTGGGAGCAGTCACAGAATGCTGCCATGATTGCCAGTCATGTTGTAAAAGTCAGACCTATTGCGACTCACTCTGACAAAAATCAAACATGGTTGAGTTTGGTTTAAGTAACAGGTGCGGACTTGTGTGTGTGTGAAACAGCTGACAACCAATAAGTGGTCACCCAGAAGTACAATGCATACAAAGAAGAAAAGCCAGTGTTTTGGATTGCATAAACAGGAGGGAGGCCTGTCTGTCTGATGTCTTTTGTTTGTCAACCCCAACAGAATTGAAAATAGAAAATAAAAGGCAAATGACTGCAGCTTGCCATACCTGTAAAGCATTCATACAGGCATTGGTGCTGTCAGCTCATGACACTTTTAAATGTGAAACTGTGCTGAAAAGTCAGTGTGTTGTCATGTCATTATGGCGATGAGATCCAGCATCTGCAGTTGTTAGTTTGACATCCCCTCTGACTAGTAGTTTTATAAAGTGCCTCCAAATTTGAGTTTCTTAGGATTACACAGTGAATCAGACTTTATTGAACTGGTAGTCTTGTGTTTTAAGGTTCATTGTCTTAACCACTACACCTTACTGCAAGCCTGATAGAACAGACAAAGCTATTTGGCTGGATTTGCATTGATTAAACATACACTCACTGAGCAAAAGTATTGGGAACACCTGTACACCTGCTTATCCATGCAGTAATCCAATCAATCATGCAGCGGCACTTCAATGCATAAAATCATGCAGATAAAGGTCAGGAGCTTCAATTAATGTACATTAGAATAGGGAAAAATGTTATCTGTGATTTTCATTGTGTTATGATTATTGTTGAGAAGTCAAGCAAAATGACACCTTTTATTGGCTAACTGGAAAGATTACAACATGCAAGCTTTAGAGGGGCCTGAGTTGCCTCAAAAGCTTGCATATTGTAATCTTTTTAGATAGCTAATAAAAGGTGTCATTTTGCTTGACTTCTCACTACATCCATAATGACTAACACGGTACAACACCCTAGTAGATAGATAGATAGTATCAGATTGTAGTATTGCTACATTATCTGACTGCATTCTGTTAGAATGTTTAGTTCCATAAACATTGCTTTCTAGATTTAAACTAAAAATTTTATTAAACTCACATACCACAAACCCGCTTAATCCAATTTATGGTTATTTATTAACTTATTTATTTGTCAGCACTAACAGCAAGGCTGGAACCATCCCCGAGCAGGGAGCCAGACCATCGGCATCTATTTAAATATATTTGGATGAATGTGAATTATAATTGTAACAGGTATGGTAAAAGATTCCATAAGATTCCAAAAGATTGTCATTTCACTTGACTTCTCACTACAGTATGATATGAAATTAAAATGTACAGCTTACCAAAAAAAAAAAAAATTATAGAGTAACTATTAGCAGGCGATGCAGGTGCCTCCCACCTCCCTTGACCCAACCCCTCTCTGGTCCATCAATGCTATGCTATGGTATAGCCAGGCTCTGAAATTCACAATAACTGCAATTGTAATGCACCAGCGGAAGGCGCTCTTGTGATTCAAAAACATTTTATATAGATTATGGGCCACTAATCTGAATATATACTGTACAATTTTATTGCTTATTAAATAGTAAAAAATCACTGCAACAGTCTGTGGTTATTGATGAAATTTTATAAGCACATGGCAAAAATCAGTTCTGGATGGAGCACTCTTACTTTGTCACATTGGCCAAGTTTAGAATTACCACTTAATCTAATGTATAAATCTGTTGGGTGAGGGGGAAAATAGTGTCCCCATGAAGAAAATTGACATGTAGTCTTCGTGCATGCAGGCCGTCAATAATATTCAAATCCCTGGAAAAGTGCAGCTTACAACAATGTTCTGCCGTGGCACCACATATTAATCAATTTGCATTTCTGCAAATTGTACAATAAATCACATGATAATTAACATCACACATCTGAAACAGGCAACAAATGAAGTGTCACAAAAGTGTTCTTTCATTGACAGTTCCTTATAAAAAAAAATTACAATCTTTACATTTGCATTATTTGTTCAACTTGAATTTTCTCACCCTTGCAGCAGTGGAAAGAAAGGAAGAGGAAGTGACCGTAACATACTTAAGCTCATTTCCATTAAGAGTTTCAGTTTATATTTTAAATAGAAAAATACTATCTATTGTGGAAGTGGGCCCGGACACGTTCAAGTCACCCACAACACGTTTATTATACATTATGTACAAAACAGTGTACCACAGACCCCCAAAGTCCAGGCCAACAGTCCAATGCCTTACTCTTCAGGCCGCCTCCTTGCCTCTCCTCCCAAGCTCCGTCCTTCTCCACTCCCAACTCAAGCCCACGAACGGAGGGAGGTGGCCCCTTTTATAATCACCCTGATGTGCTCCAGGTGCTTCCCAGCAATCTTCCACCGGCACTCCCCAGTGTGGCGGAAGTGCCGGCTGCGCACCCGGAAGCACTCCAGGTGTCTCCGCTTCTCTTCCCCCCAGCATTTCAGGGTGTGGCGGAAGTGTTGAGGTCCAGGGCTCCAAAGGCATTGGGGCGCCCCCTGGCGGTGACCACGGGCCCCTACAGGGTTGAGCTTCAAAGCTGTGTACCCGTGGTCCCCATAGGTGCCAGGGCGGTCGCCCCCACGTGGTCTGGGGAAGGCGTAAGCCCTCTTCCGGCCCTCCGGGGCGTCCCAGCTGGGTCGCCCCCCCCAGCCACCTGCGACACTATCTATCTATCTATCTATCTATCTATCTATCTATCTATCTATCTATCTATCTATCTATCTATCTATCTATCTATCTATCTATCTATCTATCTATCTATCTATCTATCATCTGCCTGTCTTCAGAAACTGCATAAAATGTAATTTTAAAGCTCTGTTTTCATCTGTGATATACATTTTATTGAAATTAATGGCTAGCTCTTAGTCTGATGTGACATTATAATTTAATTTTCTGATTAATATTCAATAACAATGATACCAATCATTGATTTAATTACAAGTTGCAGATGAACAGGGATAAGCTGCTCACATGACATTGCAATTAAATTAATACACTGGCCCTGATTGTTGGTCACGTATCCTATGTAATATGAAACTCTTCTAGTTTTAAGATTAGTTTAATTCCATATGCCCTGTTACTGCTCTGTTCTTTTACCACAAGGGATGCTGATAGCAGGAAAATTTAGTGCACAAGGTTACAATGTCCTTTACAATAATCTTCTTAAAGTAACTCCTCAAGACTCACAATGCACTCTTTATATTTGTTCACTCTTTATATTTCTTTATTTCCAAGTAAAGTGAATAAGTCCTATGTGTTTAAAAAACAAGCCATTCCTCCTCATTATGAGGTAAGGATTTTCTGCAGAATCATTCTGAGATAAAGTGTCCCACAGCTCTTGCTGATATTTATTAAACCTTCTCTTTCTTAGTAAGGAAATATTATAGTTTAACTTCAAGCTTTACCAATGATCTTTTAATTTAAATTTGACTTCCAATGACCATTATTTCTATTTTCCGTTCATCGTCAGGGAAGCAGGTTGTTACAGCTCACTAGTGTATAAACAGTTGTGAGTTCCAGACAAAAATATCTACTTAATTCAGAGTTTATAAAAATGAACTGATGAATGAATTGCACACTTTCTGTTGCAGATTCAACTACTATTGTGCAAGTATGAACAACAAAAATTGTTATGCAAGATATTTTAATGATGATTACGATCCTAACACATTAACGCTCCTTCTTTTTCATTGTGTTCAGAAATTTGTTGATGCTTGTTGGGAATCGCCAGGGGGCTCTCTTTGGATAATGGTACTCTGCTGACTTATAGTAGTTGATTGCGATGACTGAGAAAGGATTACATTTTTAATACAACAAACCCGCTGTTGTAGCAAGTTTTCCATTGAAAAATATTACATTTAAATGTTGAGTTAGTAGCGTCTAACATTTTTGCATCAATGTGCTGATATGTTCTCTGTGTGCATGTTGCAAGTTTTTGCTGTGCTATGGGTTTTACTCTAGAAATGCCAAAATCCAAAACAACCAGAACAACATGCTTTTAGGTTGGTTGCCAACACTGAATTGGCCCTGAGTTAGTGAGTTTGATATACTGTAAGTGCTTCATTGTACTTTGTAATGAACTGAAAGGCTCAGTTTCTGACAAGAGGGTTCAGAAAATGAATATTTTTTGCACAATACTAGAGCACTGTTAAAACCCAAAGCTCAATTTGCATCTGCTTCCCATTGCTAGAATCTGAATATCTTTGAATTTTCATCATGTTAATTGGGGCTTTACACCTTACTTTCTTTTTTGTGATATATAATATATTGTTAATACAATAGCGAATACAAGCGGCTGAAATGAGTTTCCTCCGTAGGGTGTCTGGGCTTTCCCTTAAAGATAGGGTGAGAAGCTCAGTCATCCGGGAGGGGCTCAGAGTAGAGCCGCTGCTCCTCCGCATCGAGAGGAGTCAGATGAGGTGGCTCGGGCGTCTGATCAGGATGCCTCCTGGACGCCTCCCTGGTGAGGTGTTCCGGGCACATCTAACCGGGAGGAGGCCCCGGGGAAGACCCAGGACACGCTGGAGGGACTATGTCTCTCGGCTGGCCTGGGAACGCCTTGGGATTCCCCCGGAAGAACTAGAAGAAGTGGCCGGGGAGAGGGAAGTCTGGACATCTCTGCTCAAGCTGCTGCCCCCCGCGACCCAACCTCGGATAAGTGGAAGAGAATGGATGGATGAATGGATAATATATTGTTTTATATTATTCTGTCAATTTTTGCTTTGGTGCAGTCATGTTGTTTAGTGTTGCTACAGAATTCCTGTTACTGATTGCCTGAATGGAAAGTTACATGATGTGTTACGTCATCACTCAAATGCTATTTAAGATGGTGATGCACATCCAAAGACATCCTAACTTTTGATCTCATTACTAAAGCCACTTGTTATTAGGACTGATTAAACTAATTCAGCAATATGATTTTTGGTTTTTATTTTTTTTTGGTGGACTTTGGACTCCTTTTGTTGATAGATCTTGTTTGATTCCCCAGGGACTCATAAATTTGGTCTTTTTTTTTGCCTATTCTCATCCTTACCACATCATCCCCTGCTCTCACAACTCCTGTTTTACAGTTACATTTATTTGCTTAGCAGACACTCTTATCCAAATTGACTTACAAAAAAACAGGTCAACATAATCAAATTAACATCAGTCTGGGGGGATTGTTTGGGAGTAAGTGCTACAGGGCAAGGTTGCAAAATTGATCACCACGATTGAAGAGCTCTGAAAAAAATACAAGTGAGTTACAATTCCTAGATAATAAAACCTAACAGTTAATATCAGTTAGACCAAAATTCACCAAGCAAGAGAGTCTTCATATGCTTCTTAAACACATTGAAGGAGTCTGAATTTTAAATGGAGGTGGGCAGCTCATTTCACCAGGTAGGAGCTACATGGGGAAAAAAGTGTGGATTCAGATTTGATAGCATGCATTACCCAAAGATACTCATTGCTAGACCTGAGTGTTCAAGACAGAGCATAGGATATTACAAGTGCCTTCATATTTAGGTGCTATTGGCTACTCTGTAGGTAAGCATCAAGGATTTCAACTTTATACGTGCTACTAAAGGGAGTCAGTGTATTGATCTGAAAAGAGCAGTTACATGTGCCCACCTTGGTTGACTGAAAGCCAGATGTGCCACTGTATTTTGAATCATCTCGAGCAGCTTGGAAACACATATATGGTACTCCTGCCAGCAGAGAGTTGCAGTAGTCCAGACATAACAAGAACAAAACCTGCACCAGAAGTTGTGCTCCATACTGCGTCAGATACAGTCTGATGTTGCATAGAGTAAATGTGCAAGACTGTGAGACTGTAGCAACAGGGATAGTGAAGGACAGTTGGTCATCACCCCAAGGTTGTGCACAGACTTGGTGGGTATTAGCAATAATGAGCTAAATTGAACAGATGTGCGGTGCTGAATAGATGGATGGGCTGAGATATCAGGAAGGACCATCTTTACCACAATGAGCTGGAGATGGTGTTCCTTTATCCAGGTTGCTTCATCCATTTTTGTGCTTATTAATGTCTTAATATGCAGTTTGAAGAATGGGATGTTATAGAATTTCTTGTAATGGAGAAATAACAAGCATTCACACATGTTTAAAAATATATACAGAGACAGTGCTTTTGATGAAAACATTATTAGTTGGGGCTTCAAAGGTTTTAAGAAAGTACCAGTGGAGCTACTTAATGCACCTCACTTTGGTTGGCCAACAACAGCATTCACCCTAGTATTGCCGATGAACACATCCAAGACATTCGATAACAACTGGAAAGATTGCAGCTGATCTCCCAGTATCCCAGGGAAGTATGAACAATATTAATGATGCCTTTGGATAGTCAGAAAAGTGTACATGTTTGGCTGCATGAAACATTATCATTAATCATAAAACTATATAGAAAGGGATGTGTTCAGATTTGGTCTTCTGTCATATGTCAGATGATGAAAGCTTTTTGTCATGGGTTATCACTGATAATAGATGATAAAATATGGATCAATCACTTTGAACCAGACACCACAAGACAGTCACTTGGAATGGAATTTCTCAGCTTCTCCTTAGATGAAGTTGAATGATACTCCATGAACAAAGAAATGTATGGCCACTGTTTTCTGAGTTGCTTGATTTTTATAGACCTTATGTCACTTGCTTAAACCTTTAACCGAGATCTCTTAATAAGCTGCAGAAACATCTAAGGAGAGTTCAACCTTATTAAAACGTTCCTGAAATCCTTAATCAACAATGGTAATGCGTGACCACACACATTTATGAAAACATGAGAAGCAATCAGAAAAATAGTTTTTTCTGACCCATACAAAGAATCGAACCAAACATTTTGGCTTTATTTCAGGTAGGTCATGGCCAAGTAGATCACTGATGCCTTGTGTGTGTCTTGTGGTCATTGGTATGGAATTACAGACAGAGGTTGTCAGACTGTTGTTTAAATAGCACAGAAGCAGTCAGGAACTGTGGCTTAGAGGTTTTTTGTCTCTGTGGGTTGGTCAAAGACATCTCTGCTGCAGATAGGAACAAAGAGCTGTTAGTCTGTTGTGTCACCTTAAGCTCCTTTCCCCCTGTATGGATGTGGTGAGAGAAGACATGCAGGTGATGGGTGTAACAGTGCAAGATGCAGAGGACAGGAGGATATGAAAAGAGATGATCCACTGTGGCGACCCCTAACAGGAGCAGCCGAAATAAGAGGAGGAAGGTCAGGGATATGCTTTCTCCAGCTCGCAATATCAGCAATATAATTCATTTTCATACACTGCACAGTATATGTAATGCTGATGAGGTACATCTGGGGCAGCCGGCCCCAAGTATTTATCCCTTGCACCACAGGGTCTGTGAGTGTTAGTTATGGTGACAGAAGCTCAGGAGACACAGACAGAGGTAAAGGCCTCAAGAGTATTATTTTATCCCATGGAGGCATGTTGGTACAATGGTTAGCACTGCTGCCTCACAGCTCAAGTCACATTTTTGGCCATAATAATCAGTCCAGCACACCTGACTGATGCTTTCCGAGCCCTCAGGGACACTTAAGGGACCATTGCACTATTATAATCCACCCAAAACTAGTTCAGCTTATCCTTCCCCACTGACTTCAATGCATTTTGCTGAGGTCACTGAAATTCCCTAACACATTTTCACAAAACTTGAGGGGAACTGAATTCAACACAGTTCTCTAATCTATAAAGTTTATACTCGTGGTACATTTGGTTAATGAACTGTCAATATACAAACTTCTAAGGGTCCCAATACCACACCTATTCCATTTATTACATATAGTGTATTTGACTGAAGTCCTACTTTCAGTGTGAGGTGGTTTTATAGCTTGGATAACCTAAGGGGCAGATCCTGGAAGGAGAGTAAATTACATAATTTGTTGTTGGGAGGGACTCACAGTGGTATGTGGATGGGAAAAAAACTGTTAGTGCATATCCTTCTCTCAGTTGTTTGTTCAAATCAGTCCCTGTCAGGTACTCGCCAGTCTCATATGGTTAATAAGTGACTCTAAATCTGCTTGGTGTGTGTATACGCATACTGTAAGTGTGCTCTGTGAGGGTCATGGATGCTTTATTCCTGCCCTGTGCATAAAGCTGCTCAAGCACTCTGTGATCCTGATATTGATTGAACTTGAAAATGAACAGATACTTGCATTGTTTGGATAAAAAAAACAACTAAATATATGACTTAATGGTATGTTTTTTACATTTTTTACATGATATGAAGAATTGCTTTGCATGTCCTGTAACTGGAATAACATTGTGGTAGTGCAGAATTTGAGTCACAATATAAGGTGCCTTGGGTTTAGGTGCTCTGGCACTGGTAAAAGTGTCAGTGACACAAGACCACCAACAGGACCACTGTACTCCAATGTAATGAAGCATACTTAGAACATACAGTAAGTGCAGAGAGAACTGGAGGACCTCGAGATACAGGACAGTAGTTCACCAAGCCAATACATAGCTCCCTTGTCCCTGTTGTGACCAAGCATCTCAAGCATAGTTTGTGCCTTTAAAGAAATACTTCACCCTAAAATTATATTTTTTGTATATGTTACTTATCTCATGTAGTTTTTAGTGTTTTCTGAGCAAATGTGTAACATAGAACACAATTAAGATATATTACAAGCTAATGGTGATCAATGCAATGGCAAGAAATGTGAAAGAGGAAAAAAGAAATCTAATGTTACTTGAGTTATCCAGTCATATACTCAAAACGTAAAAAACGCATATAGGGTTTACAGAACAGATAGATTAGTGCACATCATAAACAGTAAATGCATGTCACATGGGATTGAGGTTTTGAATTGAAGGCAAGATTCTTGACCAATGAATAAGGTGGTGTCATGGATCTTCAGTTTTTCATATTAGAACATAAGAACACTCTAGACGAGAACAGGCCATCCAGCCCAACAAAGCTTGCCAGTCCTATCCACTTAACACTTCTAAAAAAAAAGCATCAAGTCTAGTTTTGAAAGTCCCTAAAGTCCTACTCTCTACCACACTACTTGGTACTGTAGTGTATTCCATGTGTCTATGGTTCTTTGTGTAAAGAAAAACTTTCTGATATTTGTGCAAAATTTATCCTCATCAAGTTTCCAACTGAGACCTTGTGTTCTTGAGGAACTCCTTTTAAAATAACAGTCTTGATCCACTATTCTAATTCCCTTTGTTATTTTAAATACTTCAATCATGTCTCCTCTTAATCTTTTTTGAATAAACTGAATAGACTCAGCTCTTTTAATCTTTCCTCATAATTCATCACCTGTAGCCCTGGAATCAGCCTAGTTGCTCTTCTCTGGACTTTTTCCAGCAATGCTATATCCTTTTTTGTAGCCTGGAGACCAAAACTGTATATGGTACTCCAGGTCAGGCTTCACCAGTGCGATATAAAGTTTGATCATATCCTCCTTGGACTTGTACTCTACACATCATACTACATAACCTAACATTCTTCTTAATGGCTTCTGAACATTTTCTGGCAGTTGATAGTGTACAGTCTACTGTGACTCCTACATCCTTCTCATAAGGCATAATTTTGATTTTCAGACCTCCTATTGTGTATTCAAATCTAACATTTTTACTTCCTTTGTGTAATTCTTTACATTTACTTACTGTATATTAAATTTCTTCTGCCACAAATCTGCCCAAGTCTGTTTGCTGCCCAAGTCCCTCTGTAATGATTCAACAGATTCCAGATTATCTGATAATCCACCTATCTTTGTATCATCTGCAAACATAACACGTTTATTACTTATATTTCTATCCAAATCATTTATATGTATTAAACATAGTGACAGACTTAGCACTGACACCTGAGGAAGACCACTCTTAACATCAGCCAATTCTGATAAGGTTACTCACACCATACCACTCTGCTTCCTGTGTCTGAGCCACTTTAGCACCCATCTGCAAATAATACCCTGAACTCACACCTCAAATGCTTTCTAAAAGTCAAGATGAATAATAAATATCATGTGCTCCAATTGATCATATCCTTTTATTGTCTCTTCATAGAATTCCAGCATATTGGTAAAAGATGACCCTTCTCTTCTTAACCCAGACTGACTGTTCAGTAAAACTCTTGTTCTTGTACTTGTGTTGCTCAGTCTTATCCTCAATAATTCATTACTTTAATTTTCCTTTGATGCACGTTAATCTTACTGGCCTATAATTACTTGGATTTGCCTGGTCAACCTATTTATATAACGGGATAATATTTGCCATTTTCCAGTACTTAGGAATTTTCCCAGTGTGCAGTGACTTATAAAAAAATGCCTCTTGCATTTATATATGTACTCGCTAAATTCCTAAAGAACTCAAGGGTAAATATTATCTGGTCCTGGTGATTTGTTTGATTTCTGCCTATATAATCTAAGCATTTACTTCTCCCTCTACAATGTCTAAATTAGTACCTCCTTAGTACTCCCTTTTACCGCTGGGAGATAATCTACCTCCTCACATCTTAATGGTTGCCCTCATGTTTTAATTTGTCCTACGATTCACATTGGAGTTATCAGTCTTATAAACCTTTTTCTGCTGTTTTTTACTTTGCAGCTTTTTTCAACTCTTTTTTGACCCACTGCAGAGGTTTTTGTTAATATTCTACTAATTTCAGTATGTACCTGTCCTGCTTTATATGTAAAATATTTTTAAACCTGTTCCACTGCTCCTCGACAGTCTCTACACTTAAAAGCTTATGCTATTCTATCCTCCTTAGACTTGGCTGCATCTGCTCACTATGTGCTTTACCAAAGTTAAACTTAACAGTTTTAGTCTTTGCATCAGCACTCTTCCAAAACACTGAGAACTCTATTATATTATGATTACTTGACCCTATTGGTTCAATCACCTCTACACCCTCAGTTCTGTCCTGATTATTACAAATTATTAAATCCAGACAGGCTTTACCCTGCATTGGTGCTTCAACATACTGTGTTAACAGTCACTGATTACATCTTAAAACTCTTGCTGTTGTTCTCTGCTATTTTCAAGGTTATCCGAGTTAATATTTGGATAGTATGCTCCCCATGACTAAAATATCCCCTGGTAAACTTGCCTTTTCTGCATTGGGTGGTCTATAATACACTCCTAAATTAAGGCCTATTTCCCTAATAATTTCCAGACAAAGCAACATTTCCTCACTAAGATGGAGCTGATCATCCAATTGAAGAGGACTTTTGTTTAAATTCTGTTTGACATAAACAAGAATCCCACCTCCTTTTCTATTCTGTTTATCCTTTCTAAAAAACCCTCTATGTTATACTCATACCCATCCTTGTTCTTTAATATAATTATGTACCACTACATACAACTCCAACTCACTTGTTTTATTTTTGATACTTCTAGCATTAAGGCAAGCTGTTTTTAATGTGTTTAATGTATTACTCATTTTACTTTTGCATTTAAATGTTGGGTTAAAATTTACATTATTATGCATTTTTATTTTTACACTATTGTTTGTTCCTTCATGTACAGGTCTAAACCTCACCTGTTCTAAATTCCTGGCCTTACCCCCTACCTTACTGTAGTTTAAACAATTCTTAACTAACCAACTCATGCCACTCAAGTTCAGAACAGGACACATCTGTTCCAAAAGGAGTCCCAATACCTCATAAACCTATACCTTTCCCCCCCACACCAAGGTTTAAGCCATGCATTTAACCTTTTAATATTCTCAGTCTTACCTGGACTGGCATATGGCACAGGCAGAACTTTGGAGAAGACTACCTTGTCAGTTCTGCTCCTCAGCCTTGCACCCAGTTCTTTAAATTTGGATCACAGAACTGACAGACTACCCATAAGTATGTCATTTGTTCCAACATGGACAATGACAACGGGATCCACCACCACTCTGGCCAAAAGCCTATCCACCCTTCCAGAGAGGTCTTCCACCTGTGCACTTGGAAGGCAACACACCATGTGAGACTCCTGTCTCTGAAGCAAACCTGCGCTTCAATCCCCCTAATGACTGAGCCCCCAACTATCACTTCCACTCTCTTTCTGGAAGCTGGTTTTGAGGTGGCCCACAGGAACTCCTCATGCCTGCCTTCCACTTCAGAATTTTCAGCTCCTCAAGGACCTGAAAACAGTGTGACACTTCCACTTCTGGGGTTGGTGCCCCCAGACAGTGTGTACTCTTTCCACCCTTTATCTTGCACCTTGTGACTGTGACTGTGATCGTTTCCCATTGTACATCATCGGTTGCCATATACCCTTATTATGTCATAAGCATGTTTTATCTGTTTTGCATGAAAACATGATAGTAAAATTTTTCTTAGCCATTAATGCAAACTTCTAAGCCACCACTTTAATATATGGGGTAAGTAACATATAAAAAATAGAATTTTTGTGTGGAGTATTCTTGTAAGAGAATGCCGAGATCACCTGGGGTTGCTAGGAAGAACCCAAGTTGGACAGCTATAGAGAATCTATAGGCCATTCTTGATGTACCTGTAATGATTTTTGAAAGGAGAAACATTAATCATCAAGGAAATGAAGGCACCAAATGGGATGAAGCAAAAGAGCATTTCAGGGTCAGTCTTAAATATGACAAAAACAAATTGAGAACCAAATCAAAAATCAAACAAAATTAAAAGTTAAGAAATAAAATTGCTCAAAACCAAAAAAAAATAAATAAAAACCTTGCATTATATATTCGTATTGGCAATGGCTATTAAACTTGACTTCTCTAATGGTGATCTTTATTTTGCTGAGAGAGACAAGTTCAGATAATACCTTGTGGGTGCTGTCATGTTTCATAGTGGCAGACTGTTGAAATCAGACGTTGTAGTAACACTGCTATTGTAAACATCAAAAATAAACTGCAAAGTAGCGGCATCCATGAAACAAAGTGGATACACAGAAATCTCACAAAATAATTAAAAAATAATAAAGAGTTCCTAACACTTGACTCTCTAGAAGATGTTTTTGGGTCTAATCCTAAAAGCTCCTTCTAAGCACCAGTATTGTGAACTTGTACATAATGAGGAGAGATGGACAAGGGAAAGAGGAGAAGAGGCTAGGAAGAATTGAAGGAAAGTATAGAAGGTGAGAGGATAGGATTTGTTTTACTGCACTGAAGGTGAGTAGAACAGGCTCTCCATCTAATGGGAAAGGACCGAAAGTCTGTTAGACAGTTTTGTCTTCTTCTCTGTTGCTGGCCATAGCTATTGTGAAATAATAAAGTAATGAGACTCTCACAACAACATTTATACTAAGATTGTCGAACTCTGATCCTGGAGAGCCACTATAAATGTGACGTAAAAGCCACATCCTGATTCTCTGTGGTCATAAAAGATCCCTGAGCATTTTTTGAAAAGAGTAGGGCATTTCCAGATGTCCTGGCCAAATTGCCCACCTCAACTTTGTCATTCTGTTTCCCTAATCATCCTCTGACCCTTATCAGCTCACTATTTCTCTCACCCATTCACCACCTAATAGCTAATGTGTGGTGAGTATACTGGCACAAGAATGGCTGCCATCAAATCATCCAAGTGAATGCTCCACATTGGTGGTGGTGACTGAAGTGGTTCCCCACAGTCTATGTAAAGCACTATGAACAGGTTAGAAAAGTGCTATATAAATGTAATTAATTAATTAATTATTAATCTGCTTCTTAATTAGTAACCACTTGCTGAAGCTAAGTAACAGAATATTTAGGTAATGAAGGCAAATAGACAGGAGGTGCACTTCAGTTAAGCCGATTTGTGTGTTTTCCATAAAATGAAGTTCTGCATTTTAGTATGGCATTGGTGTGGGGTACACATTGACAGCAGTGATTGTTGAAACAGGCAAGTTTCTATTCACATACAGTTTGTTGGACTGACACTAAAAATAATGTAAAATTGTGACGTGAAAATCACAAAAAAAAGTTTTTGAACATTTGCAGTTTTTTTTTTGTGTGTTTGTGGAAAACAAGGATTACTGTTCCTCAAAGCCTCATTTACATTTCTGTTTTTACCTGCTTTGTTTTCAGCTGCTGTATAGCACATTTAATCCATCACACATCAAAACAATCCATTCTGTGTATGTCTCTCATTCACATCACCATGAAGGAGTGCAGTGTTTTGTTTGTTTTTTTTTTAAATATGACATGCTGCTTATTTTCAACACAGAGACTCACTAAAATGCACCATTGTGTACATTACTGTGTTTTCTCTAAAGGAAAATTACGCTACATTTAGGAATTTATGTTGATGCGATGTTTACATTGTCTAATCAATGTGTAGAAGCAATTAAAAAGGGAAATAAAATGTTTGGTTATATCGACTAAACTGTCGAGTATAAATCGAGGGACCATATAATGCACTAGTGAGTCTGCATCTGAAGAATTGTGTGCAGTTCTGGTCACCATATCAGCACTTGAAGCTGTGCAGAGGACAGCAATCAAGTGCATCCCAGAACTTAAGGACAGACTCAGAGAATTAAACCTGTTTAGTCTTAAACAGAGTAGACTATGTTGGGACCTAATCCAGGTCTTCAAAAGTCTCAAATCAATGAATTACATAGATGAGGACACCACTGGAAATTAACAAGGATTAACATTTAGGATTGAACTAACAAAACATATAGTTGAAACAGAAACCTTGACAGCCTTTAAGAAGTGTCTGGATGCAATGCTGGAACAGCTTATTTATTAGCTAAACAAACAAGCCTGAAATACTGAATGGTCCCCTCTTGTTTATCAAATTTCCTGTATGTTTTTACATGGGAAGCAGCCCCCCATGCCATTTCCTAGCAGCTGCTTTTTCCTGTATGTTGATTTTTGCAGAAGAATTTGAGAATATGCACTCTTGAAGTACCATGGAGCTTCAACTTTCTTTTCTGTCTCTGATGCATCTTTAGACATACAATCACCAGGATTGTCATCATGATTGGCAAAGTGGGGATTGCACTACCAGAACACATCTGGGAAGAGTTCTGGGAAATGTCAACACATGACAAGAAATGAGTCTGATGATCTTTGTTTTCCACTAGATACCGTTATTTAAATATTAAACGACAATAACACATATTAATGCATGAAAATGTTTCCAGGCAGCACTTAACACCTTTCTTCTTGTGTCAATGGCATACATTTTTCTGGGAGCAAAACGCAATTCTTTGTATTTTGTTTCTCTTTTTTTTTTTTTATTTTATTGTTTTTTCCCCCTTTAAGTTTCACTTTTTAGCCACCCCCCTTCCTTCTCCCCAGTATAGTTTCTTTAATAAACACTTTTGTTTAATTTACTTGCTGTCTCCTTGAAGTCATTCTGGGTTTGGGGACATATCATAATCATCTCTCCAGTCTACAGTGCATTTAATACCTCAGTACCTTAACTAATTGCATAAAACATTTTCTATTAAATTATGTTTCTTTTCATTTTCATTCTTAGCCTTGCAGTAGACTGGTGTCCTGTCAGGAGCTGTTTCCTGCCTTGAATCTAGCACTGCTAGTTAGGCCGCACCCTGCTCCGACTGTGAATTGGATCAAGTGAACTAGAGAATGAGGTGAGCTGACATGAAACATTTTCAGTATACAAATGACTTTTGGATTCTGGCTATGAACAATTTTACATGTGCTGTAATTTTCAAGAAAATTTGGCCACACTAAAATCACGTTTCAGAATAATAAACAATAAAAAAATGAATGCAACAGTTTGCAACAAACATTTTGAGCTCTGTAAACTTCTGCTAAAATTAAGTAGATCCAACACACTTCAGAGAGTAAGGTGAATTAGCGTTTTCTTTATATTTAAAAGTAATTTTAATTGGCATGTACTTAATAATTACCTTTAAAAACCTATTTTTAAGCTTACCTACTCACAAAAATTAAGTTATTCCAAAGTACTAATTTTTCAATATGTAAATGTATTTTGAGTATCAACTATCAATCCTAGGATGCAAACCCTTGGTATTCTTATTGAGAGGCAGCAATGCTATCACTGCACTGCTGTGACACCTCTTTATGAATCAAGTACTTAGTAAATATAAGTAGGAATACTGTATGCATGTTTAAGTTGACAACATTTCACATATTTCAGTTATTCTGAGTAGTTTTATCTTATTATTTGTTAACATTTACCATTATCAAATTAAATTGTGACAACAGCATAAAAACATATTCCATTATTACAGGAACCAAAGCCTGTATACAGACATCGCATTGATCTTGAGGATGTGCTTGAAAATAAGATAAGTGAGTGTTTCTGAACTGCAGACATGTTAAGTGGGCAGGAACATAGACATCCCATTTCAAATAAAGGTGGAGAGAAATCCTGCCACCCAGCCAACTTGATTAAGTTGCTCTAATGTAATTGTTTTTTATTATAAATTCAAATTACATACAATAGTAAGTTAAAGTAATTACTACTATTATTGTGTCAGTACAACGTATTACATAGCAACTCTGAAGGTTTGACAAAATCATTCAACCATGAATTTTTTGAAGTATTTGCTAAAGTTCCCCTTAATTATTTCTTAGAGTGTATTAAGAAGAATTATAACAGGAGGTGTAGTGTAGTGGCTAGGGTATTGAACTTTGAGAAAGAAGGTTCAGTCCCTGCTTCCAACCTGATATGTTGTGGAACCCTGAGTGAAATGTCTGTGTTGCAAAATGTACAATAAGATGGAAACAATTATGTAATAACTTGGTACTGCAACTTATCCTGGGCGTTATTATGAACGAAACATGCAGTAATTACAATGAAAGAACCTCTTTTTAAGTAATTGTAGGTGAACTTTAAAAAACACAGACTTTTGTCACACAGTTGGAAGGTCTGTTTGCCAAGTTTTCTCTTAACTCTGACCCTTGCTAAACATTATCTTAGCGTAAATGTTGCTACTCAAAAAAGGAAAAAAACAATGAGTTCTTTTTATTGAGTGAAACTATATCAGTAACGTCGTCCCCTGGCGGCAAGCTAACTGGCTGGACTGTTGGTGGACTCTTGGTTTTCTATCCAGCATCATATGTACAGTCCCAACTTTGTTTATTTCCTGCTTAAGATTTTTTTGTAATGAAAGGCTTTCTATTAGACATTCCATACATTTTACACAGATATCAAAAGCTTAATTTAGACTTGTTGTGCAAGTCGGCTTTTAAAGTAAGAAATAAATGCATCTCTATTCTCACTGAAATGGCTCAGACAGGATCTTAGTGGGAATATTATATCCCTAAGAAACTAAACACTTTATTCAGCATTTTACCCCTTTTTGACTGTTTTTTCCCTCCCATCATCTAAAATGCTCAGTCCTTTCACATAAAATGCAACTAATATGTTACAATAATAGAAGAATGCTTCTTTGGAAATGCACAACATTAAAACTTTCTTCCAAATAATAAAAAAGTCTCTATCAATGTAATACTATTCAAATCATGCCTGATGCTGAGCTTTACTCTCTTGTTTACATCTGTATATATTTTATTTTGTAACATTACTGGAACTTGTTTGCTGATGCTGACTCTTTTCCCATCTACTCTGCATTCACTCCTTTTTTATTTTTACATGGTGGTTTGGCAAGCATTTAAATGGTGTCAAAATACAAAAGGACAAAAAAGAGTTGTGGCTCCTCCAGGACTCCCTGTTTAATCTTCTGAATTGAAATAAAGAAAAAAAAAAGTTAACAAGAATGAATCATGCATCGTGATGATTTTCTAAGTCATGACTGTGGTACTTCAGTTCAGGGCTCCATCCTTTACAAAAGTAGGTCCGGCAATAAACCCCAACTTCCAGTTGTTTTAGTTGGTTAAATAGCTGACGTACTTGAAGAGATGGGGCTTGTGGCAGTCGTACTGAAAGTGACATCAGTTGTCCTTTGGTGGCTTCTCATTCTAGAGGAAACAGAAACTACACAAATTATGATGTATCACTCCCCCCCCCACCCCCAATAACCCAAACCATTCCCCGTGTGACACTACCCACACTTGAGTCTATTACAGTGGTCTGGTGTTGTAGTTTGTTGCTTTGCTGCTTGGATATTTACTGTATGTTGTGGGTTACGTTGGCAGAAAGTGTCACAGAGGTGGAAGTTTGGAAAGCCAGGAGATACAGTATAAAACAAGGTTTTCTGGGAGATAACAGAGACTCAGTTATTGAGCAGAAAAAGGGTCAAAATCAGTACAGAGAAATATCTAGTGACTGAGTTCAAAACAAAAAGCAAAAATCACATTCGGAAAGTGAAGAGCCAAAGACAAAAGCAAAACTAGTAGAAGGAAGTCCTTAACAAAAATCAGTTGAGAATTTGTTTGCAATTTCCCTAAGCTATTGCCTAATCCTACCATCACAAGCACCAAAAGGGGAGCAAGCCTCCAAAAATCATCACAAAAGGCCAGACCTGTGTTTAATTCAAGTTTGGGCACCTGGATTAGGCCTCACATTAGACAGCCTAACTCAACTCAAAAGGTAGGCTTTGGCCAGCACAGGCCCAGAAATAGGTCTAAGGCATTAAAAATTCCAAAATAATCAGTTAAAAAAATGGAGAAGAATAAAATTATGAAACCTAAAATCCAAAAAAACTATACAAAATATTTTATAATCAAAAATGTATTAGAAAAAAAAGAGAGCATAAAAGGTAGAACAGGAAGAAGAGGGGAAAACAAAGCAAAAATACTTGTGAACAAATTCTGACAAACCTCAAAGAGAGGTTTAATAAACAAAATTAACCTTAAACCACAGCAACGTACCTGGCTAAAACATAACAAACGCCGGGATACCTTGATTACCAACCTGCCATTTTCAATAGCATTGTGATAACAGTGTCATGTGTTGTAGTTCTGGTGATCACATGCTCAGCAGCAACCGTTGTTGATATAAAAGAGACAATATAGATCATCATAAATCAAAGCATGTGTAAAACAGCAGCGCATACAGAGAAAACCTGTTCAAAAATGGGGTGAAAGTAACATCATTGTAATTAAGAATTATATGAAAAGGTAATCAGTATATACAAAAATGAATGAAAATGAATGTACATATGCCAAAGCCAATTTTCACTATTTATCTTCTTGCATTATATAGAGTGCTTTCTGGTGTTTCATCATTCATTAAGTCATTTTCACATTTCTTGGTGAGGTTTATGGTGCCAACCTATTTTTACTTATCAAAGTTTTATAGTTTATGCTGGAATTTCTGGATGCTTCCAAGACAGCTGAGAAATGCAATTTCACCATCATAGTCTGTCTTTGAACCTGCGTTTTCTACCATTGAGTTGTGCTCAATGAATATAAACTAGGAGAGGAATATGGACTAACCAGTAAACTGATGTCATAATCATTTGTCTAATGTTGTGTTCTTTTGAAGAACACCTACCAAAGGACAAAACATTGAGACTCTTGGACCAGGAAATGAAGCCACACCAGGAGAATTGTTTTCTCTTATAAAGAGGGCACACTGACCACTATGCCACCAAGCTGCCAAGTATTCAGTAATGCTTTTTTAACAATATAATCTAAATATTTCATTTGAAAATTACCTGTATGTTGTTAAAATCTCTGTATTAAAACACTTTATTTCGGATTATAACAAACATGGATTTATACATAAATGGTAAAGATACAAGGATTAATATTTCATATGTGAAACTGAATTTCTTTTCTGAGACATTCACAAGCTAATTGACCTATAGTGGTACACAATCAGCAACATGACCACTGTAAGACGCATCAAATCAGTCCAGCGGTGTACAAAGTGTGTAATGTTTAAGAAAGTCTGGTGAACACATAATTAAGGTTTTAGATACAAAAGGAATCACTGAACTATATTTAAGAATATCCACTGTTACCATGTGGCTATTTTACTTCAAGAATGTCATTTTTTCTGGCTGTAACTCATTAATGAAGATTTCAGCCTTTTCAGTCATTTCAGTCGTTTCTTGTTCTTTACTTTGTTTTGACCACCAATGTTTGCCTTAATGAATTTTTGTGCTGAGTGGGTCAGTGACCTTGTCTATTGTATGGTGACTTCATCTTAAGGTTTTATGTTGCAGATTGTCTGTGACCAGTGAGATTTATTTCTCTGGAAGTGGGCATTTGATCAGTTTCAGCTGGCACATGTTTGATCAACAAGTGGCTAGATGTCTGTTATTAATGAAAGACCTTTGCGTTTGAGCAAGTGAACAGAAAAGATTTTATTTATAAATTTTGAATATATGGCACATACAGTATGGCTGCCATATACTGTATCATTGTATCTGTCCATTTTCTAACCCACCTATCCAGAATAGGATCATTCCGACAGCATTGGATTCAATGCAGAAACCAACCCTGGATAAGGCACCTGTCCATCTCAAAGTACCCTCACAAGAAGTTACTGTAGACACAGGACCACAAAACAGATTTTACTTTACCATTTTTATTCAGTAACAGATAGACCAATATGCAGAATCCAATTGTAAAAAGCTTAGTTCTGTGTAAAAAATTGTAAATTGTAAAAAGCTTAGTTCATTGATGTATCACATCTAAAGAGTGATATACACTTTACTTGAGTATTGGTGGTTACCCAAAGCTCTGAAACAACTGTGCGTTCTTCTCCTATGGCCATTTGAACTGACACCACATATCCCAAGTTATTCAGATAAGGCAGATAAAAGGTAAAGTAGTAGGTGATGTGTTGTGTGTATAGCCTAAACAATAATTTCACTGTAAACTGAGTATGTGACAATAATACCTCTGTAAACCCATACACCAGTAGTTTAGATTTTTTTTTGGTGTTTGGTTGCACTGTATAGCCTATTAACCTAACACAAATGTCTTTGGGGAGGTGGGAGAAAAACGGATTACTCATTAAAAACACATGCAGACACAGAGAACATGTTAACTTGACATAGAGAGGAGGATTATAACCCTGGATGCTGCAGATATTAGGTGGCATGACAGTAGTAAATGCTGCTGCCTCACGGCTCATTGTGATCTAAACATAATAACAGCTTTTTCTAGCTTATGTGTGTTTTATTTTAATTAAGAATTCAATAAAATATTTTGCCTCTGTATTTGTATTTATACCTTATATTCCAGACACTACCGTTGGACACTGTGGTTAGTATTAGCACCCACAGCTCCACATTTTTTCCCCACACACTCTGCTTGAATCTGCCTAGGTCTTTCCACCAGTTTTCCTTCTACATCTTAAAGAGCGGCATCTCTCCATTGACGGAATGTGAGTCAGTATGCCCTGTGATGGACTGGTGTGCTCTCAGCATTTGTTTCTGGCTTGTGCTTAATGATGTTGTGATAATCTCAGGAAGTGAATCAAAGTGGTTCTTATATTCCATCCAGGCGCCTTCTTTTTCTTTGATTAAACAGTAGACAAAATGTTAGTCTATCCCAGGATGCATAATCCTATCATGCCAGGTTAGGGAAAAGCCAAACAATAATAACAAAGGTGTCCAAATCATAATACAGTGTTCTTCATTTTTTTATTACCTAGTTAAAATCATCAGTTGATTGGAGTTTTAAATTTCTGGTTGCTGTGTAATTTGGTAAACCTTCTTTTCTTTGATGTTCTAATAATAGTGATGTTCTTTTGAAAATATATTCACATTGGGTAAAGTACTTACTAATCTTCCCTTAATGATATTGCTCTTACCTCTGCAGACATCACATCTATGATCAGCAGAGCAGAGTGATTTGTTTTTACTTGGCTGATCAAAGGTCCACTCAGGTCATTTTGCCAAGAAGATAAAAGACAAGAGTGATTTAATCAAGTTGCATAGAGCCACCTGGTATCTGATACATCAGAATGGACAGTCTTATGTTTGTTCTTATAGATTGCAGTTACCATGCAGAAAATGTGCAAAATTAGTGTTTCCTTGGTATATATTTTATCCAAAGCAATATGATACTTTGCTTTATTCCTACATGAATTACACTTGTCTGACATCACTGTGTTCAGAATTGCTGTTATCCTCATAATCCAATCTATCATCTGTGGAGGCTTCTTTGGTGACACAATTCATATCTAAGAACAGCCAACCATGTAGCTTTCAAAATTTGAGGTTTTCTGCTTTCAAGCTTTGTGGTAAATTTGCTGGTTGGAAATATAAAAATCCTCTTTTTTGTGCAGTTGTTGATGCTGCATTTTTCACTTTTTCACTATTATCAATTTTGCATCACACTATATATGTACCACTCTGTCATCTGTACATCATGGATGGTTCTTCCCAACTTGTGTTTTTTTGTGGTTCAGGTGCAGTTTTCCTTTTTAGGTACATATTGCGTGAATCTCTTTAAAAAGAGACCCACTCAGAATTGTAATATCTCTCGTTCTCAACAGTCTCTCGTCGTTCTATACGTCCCTTAATAAAGTTTCCTTTCTGGTTTGACCTGCTGACTTACTTTAGTCATTCCGGATGCCTTAAAACTGCTTTTCATTCTTCTGTTCTTACACTCCAGATATAAATTAAGCTACCCATGAATAATCCAAATGCTCAGATCATTATAATATCCTTTGACATTGCTGCCATTTGACAAAATACAGCCATATACTGTAGATGTAAAGTGAGAGCCTTGCAGCGAACCACTGCTCAGGAAAATCTTTTGGCATTGAATTGTCTAAATTGAAACAACAACACCTCACGTTTAGAATCAAATTGCCTTGAGGTGAAAAATGACAAGATACAATAACATGGAAAGAATGCACAATCTACACACATTGCATGACTCAAACTGTACACTGCACGTCCAGTAGCAACACTAATTACCGTATGCCGTGGTGTTTTCTGGACAAAGGTAGTAAACAACTGAAAAAATGATTTTGTACATACTTATAAGTTCTTTCGACACCAGGTTTCTATGCTTCTTTGAAACAGGAGTGTCATACTGCTAGCTTCTTTTCCACAAAGACGAGGAGCACATGTAGGCTTCCCATGTGGCTTTTTTGGATTAGGCATGGTTCTCTTCAGAGACAAGATGCTGTATAATCACTTGTGAATGATGTTTTCCTGATACTGATTCCTTTTCATTTTTTTTTTTATAAATTACTATGGCTACCTTGGAAGGAGAAAATAGTACTGGCTTTTTCAAACTTCTTCGCTGGCTTGCACTATATGGCCATGACTGGGAAAGGCTGTAACCAGAAGTGCCAATGCACAATTAAAAAAATAAAAATACTACCAAGAACAACAACAGCAGAGCGACATTTTAATATTTGCAATAACCTGCAAACCCCATTGCTAAACTGAAATTTCATATTGTACTTGGGCGCAAACACCCAAGGGTATACAGACACACTGTAGGGCCAATTGGACCAGCACCTCAGTCGGAAAAAAATTTGCAGCATATGGCATTAGGATATTGTCACAATATTTTTCCGCATAAGTGATTACATTCAGCATATCACAGAAAATTTAAGAAATTACTTAAGAAAACAAAGTACATTCTTTAATAATAAATTAAATTACTGAGGGAAGCTTATTACTTATTTTTTGCATCTGGTTGAAATGCCACTGCTATCTACTAGTTATATCAAGATACTGTTGGATTATTTGTGATATTCCCTTAAAAGCACTGTTTACTCATTCATCCATTTACTTTTTGAGTTCGGTTAATTCAATTTTAGGGAGTCTGCTGACCAAAACCATTCAAGGAGAAGTAAACTAACCCTGAACGATGTGCCCTGTTCATCTCATGATACATTCACTCGCACACACTCCTATATACACCTGAACTCGGTTAATTTAGAGTTGCTTACCCTGAAATGCGTTTACAATGTGTTAGGAGAACCAAAGTACCCAGAGAAACCACAGGACGAATGTATAAACTCCATGAGCAATGACCAAGTTGATGCAACAGTGCCAACTAATGTGTTGCCCAGACCTTTTTCAGCAGTTACAGAATGTAGCTGACACTTTATCTAAATTGAATTTTCATTTGACCTTTAATTAGATTAATTACGTTTGAGAATCTTGTGTTATCTATGCATAAGTCAAGAAAACGCCAGTGTTAATGAGAACAGAGAAAGAATACAGCAGGAACTCCCTGAATGGAACTGAAATGTCCATTCATTTTAATGAAAATATGAAATATCTAACAACTTGTATAGCCCAAAATCACACAAGGAATGCCTCAATGGGCTATAACAGGCAATATTTTTTGACTGCCCCCCAGACTTGATTCTCTAACAACTTCCCAAATGCTCAGCAATTCATTATCCATTCCATTTCTGCACCATCTTTTCCATTAGAATGTCACAAAAAGTTGCAGCCTTTCCTGGAGCACTTTCACATTCGCTGGCTCAATCTAGAGCCCCTCAACCCCCAAAAACTCACACACACAGGTCTTTTTGACATGCTGTTTAGTGCTACTGTTGAAAACCCAAGTGGATATGGGAAAGATAAGAAAATTTTACCCAGAGAATGATCTGACCAGGCCAATAAATTAACTCAAGTCCTCAAACTTCTGACACAGAAGAACTAACCTCTGAAACACAACACAACTGTTGTGTTGCCCCAACAGTTCATTCAGATATATAAATAACAGGAGGAGTTATTAACATTAGCTGATAGCAGTCTAATTTTTTACATCAAAATATATATGTTTTGTGTTTTTTTCTGCACAAAGATGTTACTTGTTTCACTTCATGTTAAAGTGAAGTATTTATGGAATCAAGTGGACAGATTAATTACATACGTCAAGCATCACTGAGCATCTATTTGGACTCAAAGCCTAGTGCTCCATTAATTTGCCTTAACTTTTACTCTCTTAGAGCTCCATTTTGGCAAAAGCTTCTATATTGTATTTAACTTATTGACATTTTGTACTGTGCTTTTATTCCCACCACCACTCAACACCCCCTCCTCTAACTTAAGAGTGGCCAAGAACCTCTAAGATCATTTTAGTTGTAATATGAGTAAGATTTGAACTTAGGTCCTCAAAGGTGAATGCTGAAATTTGATATCATTGGGTAACTTGAAAGAGTCAAATAATCTCATATAAAAGTAAAACCAGGGAACAAAGAACAAGAAAAGTGACATTTTGACAATATCTCTAAAGCGTTATGTTTGTCATATATTGAGTTAAGCCCTTTTATAAACAGTGAAATTCAGCATTATAGAATGACATAAAAAATGTCTTCAATGGACATTGCACACAACCAGACCCAAATTTTGCAAAGCTGCTTTTAAGAGTTGCAGTAGAGTTTAATAGAATGAAGCATTAGGCTGGCTGTCTGGATAATAATAACATTGTTTAGTTTTTCCCATCAAAAGGAAAACTGCAAATTCAAAGTGCTGATCTTATTCTCCTTTGTAATATGGATTGCTAATCTAATTTTTTTGGCACATAGCAAGATGACACATTTTAAAATGGATCTTCTGCATTTGGTTGTCCAGCTGAACAAAGTCTTAATTTAACCCATTTTATTAACCAAAGCTGAAGCCATCCTTACCCACATTTCCTGCGGTTTAATTCTTATACTCAAAACCATTTAATATTGTCTAAATAACAATTCCTTTACCTGAAAAAAAAAATCATATTCTTTGGAAAAAGAAATACTCTGCCATCTTTTATTTAGTTTTCAGTTTTTTCCACTTTTTTTCTTGATTGGGCTCTTGTCAGAACACATCCATCCACCCATCCAAATTACTGAACCCATTTAATACTATTTAGGGTTGTGGGACTGGAGCCAGTATATAAATAAATGCATTCACATACAATATAATTAAATCCCATACTTTTCCTTATGGATCTCCAAATATTTACACATTAAGCTTACTGATGAATCTAAATTGGCTTGTGTGGATGTGCACATGAATGGAGCTTGTGCTGGACTGGTGACCTGTCCAAAATTGTTTCCTGCCTTGCACTTATTGTTACCTGAATAGGCTGTGGTCCCCTGTGACCCTGTAGGATTAAGTAGGATGTAAAATGTATTTATGTATGTATATGTGTATGGATGGATGTATTTATTAGAGTTGTGATTGAACTAGCATTTTTAAGTGATATAATTATGTTTTGTCCTGAATATCCTTCCTTGTGCACAGTGCTTCCAGAATAGGCTGTAATTCTCCTTTGGATAAATTGGATTTGAGAAATCAATTGAGAGCATATGTGTACTGTATGAATTTATTGGAGTAATATTGTTAAATGATATAATAGGATTAAGTAGGTTTGAGAATGTTAAATCATGTCATCCAATTTTCTGAAACCACTTTCCTGATGAGGATTATGGTAGTGGAAAGTAAAGCAGGTCTTCCCAGGCTTCCTGTCATAATGTCTCCGCCCAGTGGGACACACCTGAAGCAGTTTAGGGGGAGCCTCCTGCAGGGCATCCTTATGACATACCCAATCCACCCCAACTGGCTTCCTTTGATTTGGAAGAGCAGCAACTCTACTCTGAGACTGTCTCGAATTGCTGAGCTTCTCATCCTATCACGGATTGTCAGCCTAGCCACCCTGCAAAGAAACCTCTTTTCTGCCTTATTTTACTCTCAAACTCATTCTTTCAGACATTACCCACAGCTAATGACCATAGGTAAAGACAGGGATGTACATCGACCAGTAAAACAGGAGTTTTGCTTAAGACTCACCCCCCACTTCACCACCACAGACTAGTCCAGCACCAGCAGAACAGCTGCCATCACTCCAATCTACTTGTCAATCTGATGTTACCATTTGGCATCACTCATGAACAAGTTCATGATACTTGAACTCTTCCACTAATGGCAATTGTCCCCCAACCCTCACCTGGAGAGAGCACTCTCTTCCAAGCTGATGCTGACCCAGCTGCTTCACGCTCAAGTGCATGCTGAAGGTCACAGTCAGATGAGGCAAAGAGGACAACATCATCTGCATAAAGCAATAAGGCCACTCCTAGCACCCCCAATTGTACACCCTCACATCCTCAGCTGCACTTTGATATTCTGTCCATGAAAACTACAAATAGGAAGCACCATTCCTGTTTGTGGTTTGAGAATGTTACAATTACATTTTTCACTGGTTAAGATTTTATTTAGACTAGAGGTTTTTTTTTTTTGCTATTTGATGGTCTTTAAATTCATCTTAACAAATATAAGCACAAATATTTTTATGGATTATCTGTTTCCATCTTTATTATAGTATAGAAATTTTTCTGTTCTCAGTTTTCCTAAGTTCTTAACTCATGACCTCACCTTTGCTTAGTTCAAGTGTCTCATCAGGTTTTCTGCTGCAAGGGTTGTAACTTTAAATTTTGTAGTAGTCTTACATTAAGCCTGGTTGTATTCTCCTCAGCTGTGCTTTCTTTGTAGTTTTATGTGGTAATTATTGTAACATGAAAAGAATACAGTGAAATTCTTAACTTGCCTTTGTTAATCAACATGCAAAATGTCACCACTCTCCGGAGCCATGAGTAATGAGTATAACTACCTTACCTTGAAACTTCTATCTTTTTTACCAGAAAAAATCTCAGAGCACACATTTGAGCATTTAGTTGAATATCTTTTGCATTTAAATGGTTGAAAGGCTCCAAAATTAACATGCTGCCATTGGTTTACTGAATTTGCATTAAAGCACCTATATAATAACCATAAGGATAGCCTCTATTAATTACTTTGGGTGAAATCCTTTGTGAAAGATAGAGGCACTGTCGTCCCCTTGAACCCTCAGATCAGACGTCAGACACCAGATAAAAATCCAATTATTATTTATTTTATAATTATAATGTGCACCAAGCACCCTTCTCTCCACAATACTCATAAATAATCACCAATACACACTACAATAATCAATCCTCCACTCCCAGACGCGTTGCCACCCTTCCACTCAGCTCAGCTCACCCGTCTGGGGTTTCCCAGAGTCCTTTATAGTCCCTGACCGGAAGTGGTTCCATCCCAACAATCCATAAGTCCTCATCACTTCCGGGTCAGATTAAAAGTCCTTTTCTTCAACCCGGAAGCACATCGTTCCTTCCGGTCATGTGATCATGACGCACTTCCGGGTTATAGGGCATGTAGCCTTCTGAAAGCCTCCCTACAGTGGCTCCTGGTGGTCCCCATGGTATCCAGCAGGGTTGTTTATAACAACTACAATGTCCATAATGCCCTGCTGGAATTTGGGGACCTTCCATGCTGCTGGGAGACCTCCATCTGGCGGCCTGGAGGTATGGACCGGAATATTTGGCCAGCCATCCCTCACACCTTGAATGAACTGCTCCTCACCACTGAGAATCAAAAGTAAGCGTTCCACCAGTTGAGCTAAAAGAAGATCATCTTATGTAATACAGTATATTGTATGAGCCGCACAGTAACATCTGGGGACTATTTAAGGTTCTTTCTTTAAAGCTTTGCAGTAGCATTTGTTACCTTCTAAGCTTTGTTCTTGGCTCACTCTTTTTGTTAAGAAGTTTGGCCTGCATTGTGACTTTGAGTTTTATTTATGTTTAGATCTTTGGCTTTTGAACCTTATTTTTTGATATAGTATTTTTGATTTTTTTGGCTTTGTGGGTTTGGATTTTATAGCCTTCGGATCTAGGCTATGTATTGAAGCCTTTTATCAGTTGCATGTGATTGGCAGATCATAATACAGTTTAGTGTTTTTTTTTCTTGGCAATCATTTCTAAAGTTATAATCAAACTTTCATGGTGGCCAATGTTTTTTCATTGTTTCCCTTGCTATTTGGCATTTATTTTGATTCAATAAGGTGATGCAAAAAAGAACAAGGACCTCCATGCATTTGTGTCATTATTGGATGTTTGAACTATTCTTTTTTAAAGCTTTTATCTTCACTTGTCTCTTTAAAAATTTTTGTAAAATTTAGAATTGCGGAGAATTTATTGACAGTTACTTTCTTAACTAATTCTGTTTTTGCTTTCATGTATTATTATTGTCATTTATTTAGAATTTATTGCAACTTCATGTTATTTTTATCTTGGCTGCCACCATTTTGTGAAGATGTACAAAAAAAAGAAAGATCGCAGGAGTGCAAACAAACTGAAATTATTACTTGAAAAAGGGAAAATAATGACCACGGACCAGGTGTCATTAAAAAAAAAAAAGCAGGATAAAGTGAGGTCAGAAATAAAAGACAGAGTAATGGAATTCAAAGGACTCAAAAAAAAATGTAAGTGCGAAACACATGCAGAACAAGATACAGAATATGAAAGCAGAAAAAAAGGACAGTGTCAAAACTTTTACAGACGGTTTCAAGACTCTTATTTACTTGAGCCAATCGCTACATTTAAGTCCTATCCACTTAGGGAAGATGTTGAGGGTGATTCACCCGCATCAAAAATTGCAACACTGTTTCACCTAAAACTCCTCTACAGTGGAGGATGAGATTTTGACACTACAGGATGACATTCAGCTGAAGTCTGGGGCTCTTGGACAGTTTTGGAACTTACTCACAGAGGAAAAGTACCCAAACATGAGGAAATGTGCTACCTCCTTGTCTGCATTATTCAGCTCTACATATTTATGCGAGTCAGCCTTTTCCCACATGAAGATTATTAAATCCAAATACAGTAATCCCTCACCTATCGCGGGGGTTACGTTCCAGAGTCCCCCGCGATAGGTGAAAATCCGCGAAGTAGCGACCTATATTTATTTTATTATTTATACATATTTTAAGGCTTTATAAACCCTTCCCACACTCTTATAAACCTTTCTCACTCTCTTGTTAACCTTTCCCACACTCTTATAAACACTTCCTATGCTCTTAAACACTTTCTACATTCTTAAACACCTCAGACCAACACTGCACGCAGCGATCAGAAGTCAATGTGTCTGCACTCGCTTTGTGAAGGGGGGCAGCTGAACTCACGCTGAGCAGAAATGGACTTTGTGCTGCTTCTGCCAAAATGCCTGCTTGTCGCTCTGCGCGTTTGGAAGAAGGAGGAGGAGTGTGTGTGTGTGTGTGTGTGTGTGTGTGTGGGTATGTGAGAGCTGAACGCACCTTCGCTCAAACCCCCCCTCCCCGGAGGCGCAG